>NC_090225.1:4307500-4327500 GCF_024489055.1 Chanodichthys erythropterus
TCACTCACACACACACACACACTCACACTCACTCACCTACTCACACACACACACACACACACACACACACACTCACGCATTCACTCACTCACAAACACACACACACACACTCACTTACACTCAGTCCCTCACTCACTCACTCACATACACACAAACACACACACTCACACATTCACTCACTCACACACACACTCACACATTCACTCACTCACACACACACACACACACTCACACATTCACTCACTCACAAACACACACACACACACACTCACTTACACTCAGTCCCTCACTCACTCACTCACTCACTCACATACACACAAACACACTCACACTCACTCACCTACTCACACACACACACACACACACTCACGCATTCACTCACTCACAAACACACACACACACACACTCACTTACACTCAGTCCCTCACTCACTCACTCACTCACTCACATACACACAAACACACATTCACTCACTCACTCACTCACACACACTCACACATTCACTCACTCACAAACACACACACACACACACACACTCACTTACACTCAGTCCCTCACTCACTCACTCACATACACACAAACACACATTCACTCACTCACTCACTCACACACACTCACACATTCACTCACTCACAAACACACACACACACACACACACTCACTTACACTCAGTCCCTCACTCACTCACTCACTCACATACACACAAACACACATTCACTCACTCACTCACTCACACACACTCACACATTCACTCACACACACACTCACACACACACACACACTCACTTACACTCAGTCCCTCACTCACTCACTCACTCACTCACACTCACTCACCTACTCACACACACACACACACTCACGCATTCACTCACTCACAAACACACACACACACACTCACTTACACTCAGTCCCTCACTCACTCACATACACACAAACACACATTAACTCACTCACTCACTCACACACACTCACACATTCACTCACTCACACACACACACACACACACACACACACACACACACTCACACACAGTTAAATCTTTCTCTTCATCTGTATCCCGTGTTATTTCCCTCAAATGCGCTTCCTCCCAGTGTCATTCTTCAAAAAGGCTCTTCTCTGTCTAAGTATTCATGGACAGCGGCGGTGCGATTGCATTACAGCCATCCGACAGCATCTGACACGTCCGTAATCTCGCCCGGGACAGGGATAACAGCATGTTATCAGCCGTCAGCGCGACTCATCCGCAGGAGGCAGAGACGGACGGCCTGCATGATTACAGCGAGACGGATATAAAACACTGCTGCTTTTTGCATTCGCAGATTTTGGTTTCGTGTTTTAAGCATAAACCTAAATCTAAAAAAAAAAAAAAACTTCTAACCTTATGCATCTCAATTAAATGCATTTCGTTTTAAGAATTTTTAGATATTTGTACTAGAAAACAAGACAAAAATACTGAGGAAGAAGCTCATTTTTTGCAGTCTTCGATATATGATAAAATGTTTGATTTATATTTAAAATATTATACATATATGAATGATCCACTATGCATTATATAACACTATACATCACTGAATAAAAGCGCAGCTAATGTGCTCACATCATGACGTCCTAATCAAAGCTGCGGGTCGTGGTGAGAGTCATCGTGTTTTAGCAGAAGAACAGCGTGTCGGCTTTAACGCATTGTGACAGGAACACTTTATATCTCACACACATCCGCGCGCTGTGGTAATAAGGGGCGGACATTAGTGCACATCATTACCCATGAGCCTTTGGGCCCCGGGGCAGAGCAGCATGATAAATATTAATGGTGTGGAACTAGTGAACGGCGGCTGAATGATCAGGGATGCTTCCTCTAATTGACATTTTACCTCCCGTATACTTTACAAGAGCGATAAAACACATGCGATCGGAGCCTCGGCTGTCACTCAAACACACCCAATACACGAGCAGAGACACAAATGGATCATTTGACCTGATTAATGCTTAATTGTTCCAATAGAGAGAACGATACATTTCAAGAAGAATCACTTAAAACTGAATCATTTATTATCCTGCAATATTAAACCCTGAACAAATGGAGGTTGTGATTCATAGACACACACACATAGATAGATATAGTTTATACACACACACACACAAACATACCAATAATTTTTATATTACAAGATAAAAATGAACCTCCATCAGAGATCGCAATCTCTCTCTCAGGTCAGGGAAAATACTGTCTGTCTCTCTCAACTCACATTATCTGAAAATTGACAGGTCGAGCAGACAACAAACAGTTACCCGAGCAAAACAAATGCAAGCGTGTGCGTCCGGTTAAATGGCACATGTCTGTCTGAGTGCAGATTTATTGACTGTCTGATACACCGTAAACTACAGTTTAAATGTGAAGTGAGACGCACATTCAACTCCAGACTCAAACACAAAGACTGTATCATATAATATTTTCTTCCTCAGAGTTTCTGTCTTGTTTTCCAGTACAGATATCTAAACATTCTTAATCAAGATACATTTACTGAAGATGCAAAGAGACAGTCAATTTATGTGAAACTCATCAAAATGATGTAAGTTTATGCTTAAAATGAGAACAAAAATCTGCCAGTGGGCACATAAAAATAAACTAAAATCAAAGGGAAAACAATATTATTTTTCTTACTCCGTTTGCAGATATTTGTTTTATGTTTTAATCATAAACTCACTTAATTTAAATCTCAGAAAACGTCTTATCTTCAGTCATTGTGCAATTAAACACATCTTGATTTAAGAACATTTATTTGTACTGGAAAAAAAAGACAGAAATACTGAGGAAAAACATGATTTTCTGCAATAAATGTTTGATTTATATTTTAAATGTTATCCACATATTCATATTGGAATGTAAATGAATGATCTATTAAGCATTATATAACGTTTATGATCATTAAAGTATAGTGTTGGGTGTAATTCATTACCAAGTAATTAATTCCTGTAATTTAATTAGTTTTCCCTTGAAAAAAGTAAAGTAAGGGATTACTCTTAATTTTTCTGTAATTTACTTCTGATGTATAGTTGCATTAAATACTTTATAGACTATTTAACAATTCTAGATAAAACAATGGGTTTAACATCAAAATTTAAAGTCTAATGTTTGTTTGTTTTTTTATGTTTTTATATGCAACATTCTCCCTTTAAATACTTTGGTTAGTTCAAGAATAATTTGTACAACTTTATATTACTTATTTGAAAGAATTAAAAGAGCATTTTCATGTCTATCCTTGTATTATTCAACTGGTTGAGGTTGATTTAGAAAGTAATTAGTAATAAGTAATGCAATACTTTAGTACAGTAATCTCATTACACTGTTGCTAGTAATTAATTACTTTTTTAGAGTAACTTACCTAGCTGCCAAAATATTATAATCCTGAATAACTGACCTAGTGAATTGAGTGTTTTCATCTCCCTGCTGAAGTTCAGTTTTCGTTCTCCACCTAAAACTCTGAATTTATTCCTGGGTTTCTGCTTCCATCTAGTGGCGACAGCAGGAAACTGTCATAAATCTGAAGACACATCACTAATGAAATGGGATCACAGGTTTGCTAGATGAAAGAAAATGACCATATATGAGACTACAAGTTCAGCCCAAAACTAATATTATCCAGATGTGGCCCATTCATAAACACAGAACCCATATGACCGCTGTACTGTGTGAGAATTGCAATAGATCATTATATGATCAAGTTTGAACTGAATACAGTTGTTTGAATACAGGAACGTCAATTCACTGCAAGATAATATCGTAATGCAATATTTGTCAACTTTTAAACAACATCGTTAGTTCTACAACACTAGCAAAACCTTACAAATCTCATAATTCTCAATAGGGTTGCAAAATTCCGGGAATTTGCAAAGCTGGAAACTTTCCATGGGAATATATGGGAATAAATGGTAATTAACGGGAATATATGGGAATTAATGGGAATAAACAAGGAATTTGCAAAATTGCAGGTTAGCCTATAACAGGGTACTTAAATGTAGTTGAAAAAAACATCTTGCAAAATAATTCAACATTATAAAACATTCACATTCCTCATACGGCACACTACTCACTGCAGGGCTATTGAGGACACACCCCCTGCATGCACTGTGCTTCCCCCAGTCCATAACATGCACATTTGATCAAAAATACTGAAAAAAATTGCAATATTGTGAAACATAACTACAATTTAAAATAATGGTATAATAATTGATAGACATAAAAATATAACTTATTCCTGTGATCTAAGCTGAATTTTCAGCATCATTTCAGTGTCACATGATCCTTCAGAGATCATTCTAACAAGCCAACACAACCGTTTCCAACAATGATAATAACAAATAAGTATCAAATCAGCAAAATTAGACTGATTTCTGAAGGATCATGTGACACTGAAATAATAACACATGACAATTGCTGCAATAAAAATATATTTACATATTTACTAAATTAAAATTAATTAAATGCAAAAAATAAATAACTGTTATTTCATGTTATGACCAAACAAAATGTTTATATTTGTTTTTATATGATACATTTTATATAAATATTATAAATCTGTATAAATTTCCCAAAATTTCCAATTAATTCCCATAAATTCCTTTTAAGTTTCCAAATTGGAATATTTCCAAAATTCCCCAGGTTAAGTTCCTGTGGAAAGTTTCCGAAAACGTTCCGCCCCTTTGCAACCCTAATTCTCAATAATCACCACAAAATTAATAACTTACAACTATCAAGCGTATTATATATCCAACTGCACCTGTACACAAACACTCACATAAACCATATATAATGGCTAACAGCAAATCTGGTTAATGGTTTATATTAGACTCCAAATGTAAACTATCCTATCAGCCAATATCGACTAATATAAGCTCTGTACAAATCAAATTGGATTGAATTGAAAACAAGAGCAGTGATACATGGTATCCTTAAAATACACAACCAATCAAAAAGATTAAGACACATGCGGCTCAATTTATGTTTCTCATGATCTTAAACATCTAAAAGCTCCTGCTTAAATGACTGAAATAAGGGTGACACTTTTCAATAAGGTCTCATTCGTTAACATTAGTTAATGCATTATGAATTAACTGTGAGCAATCTATTTTTACAGCATTTACTAACCTTTGTTAGATGTTTGTTAAATAAAATACAATTTCTCATTGTTAGCTCATGTTAGTTCACAGCGCATTAATGTCAAGAGACAATTTTTCATTTTAATAATTCATTAGAAAATGTTGAAAATACCATTGCTTTAGTTCATTTTTAGCTCATATACAGCAGTTAACAAATGAAACCTTGTTGTAAAGTGTTACAGAAATCAGTTTTATACACATACAGACATGTATCCTTCATATGAATCATACATGTGAACTTCTTCAATAGTGTTTTAAAAGCCAGTGTGACTTTATTATGATGAATCTGTATTTGCTGTAGTTTACACACTTCTGAATTTGCCGGAAAAGTTAAGTCTTAAACGAGAACATTGTGTACAATGTGTACAGACAGTAATAATAAAGAATGAGCAGAAGTGTTTGAACTTTTGAGTGTAAATTACAATAAATCAGCCATCTGAACACATGAGAAACAGGAGACAGGCATCGCCCCCTTGTGGCCAATGCATGAATCAGAGGCGTTCAGACTGAAGACAGCAGCAGCTCCTGAAACACACATGTGATGCAGTGGACTCACTGTGAACTGCTCCTGGGATTTGTAGTTCTTGTCGAGGTAGACACGCGCACGGCTGAAGTCCTTCATGGCATCGCTGGACAGCAGCTCTCTGACAACAACAACAACAACAACACGACATGAGCTTTCTGGAGCATTTGCACAGTCAGGCTCTTACTAAAAATGTAAAGTTAAATGTGACAGGGAACTTGCAGTGTTTTTAAATATGGATTTTTTTTCACACAAACGCATCGCTTTGCTTCAGAAGGCCTTTATTAATCCTTTGGAGTCGTGTGGAGTACGTTTATGATGGATGTGAATAGAGACACTTTCTTCAGCTCATACTCATTTGGTAACTCATACTGCCATTATAAAGCTTGGGATATTTATTATTATTTCTACGCCTGTGTTCATCAGAAAGAAGAAAGTCGTGTACACCTAGGATGGCTTGAGGGCGAGTAAAGCTTGGGATAATTTTCATATGAAAGTGAACTAATCCTTTAAAGACGCTAATATGTAATAATGATTGGCAAAACATTCATGTATTTATGGGTTAAGGAGGGATTAAAAGTGCACCTCTGCAAAGAAATTAAATAATCGTGTTTTCATAATCATTGGAAGCCAAATCAAAATCAAAACTAAAATGTGATTATTCGCATTTGCTAATTCCATAGTAATTTCTGACACTTTGTCAGCAGTGCTTCAGGTTTTCTGCTCTCCTGAATAAACAGTGCTGTGCAAGCGCACAGGTGTGTGGGTAAATATTGGCTCTGTGAGCTCTGACAGCCTTTAATAATGAGACGATATGGAAAACAAAACACGACAGAAGCTGGGGCTGCTATTTGATCAAGAACCGGATGCAGCGGGCGGATGGATTGATGAATCCTGACGGATTCACACAGCTCCACGTGCCTCACGAGCCAATCGGCAGGGAGGAGGACATGAGGACTTACTTGACGAAGCTGTCCACATGTGCCATGGATGCTTCGTAGTTCTTCCCACCTACTTCCTGACAGTGAACCGCCACAAAGTGCGGCCTGTGTGCTTGAACAGTCTGCAAGACAAGAGAAGAGAGATGGGTGAGATGTGAGACATACTGGAGCAAAAAGAGCACTGAAATATAACAGATTTGAGAAAAAAGCATGAATCAGTTTCTTCTAATCATCCATTTATATTTATGCATTTGACAGATAGTCAACAAATTATTAAATCGCAGCCTTTTGCCAAAGCAATTGCGCAAACCAATGTTAGAGAACTTGTGTTATTATGAGAAGTTTAAAAATATTTTCGGTTCATTATGAAACACTGGCAGGACAGCTTAAACTACAAGTCTGGGCAATTAATGGGAAGCACTGCTGGATTTTCTTTAAGGTTATGTATAATACAACTGAAAAACAAAAAATTAAAAGTAAAATAATAATAAATTAAAAAATGTTATTTATAAATATAAATAATCATTTAAATATGCAAAAAATATAAAATAATATAAAATAAAAATACAAAATAATTAAAAAATATATAATAAATAGAAATAAATTAGAACAAAATAAATAAGAAACTGTTGTGATGCACTTCCACAAGCTGAACAAGTAAAAAGTAGAATAAATAAAATTAAATAAATAAATATACATGCATATAAAAATTATAATAATAGAACAGAACAATATAAAAATGCTAAATAATATACAATAATAAATAATAATAATAATAATAATAATAATAAATAGAAATAAATAAGAAACTATGTTGTAATGCACTTCCACAAGCTACTAAAACTACTAAAGTTGTGCTGGACTTTTCTTCCCTATTGTGCCAAGTGAGACAACTTCTTGAATAAGAACAAATGTAGGGCGGGGCTTGATTTTGTCAGTGTGGAATTGTTTGGATGGTTGTGGTTTGTTATTGGTGGATCTCATGTGAGTGACAGGTTGCCCCGCCCTCTTCATCAGAGAAGAGAAGAGAAGAGATGTCACTGCAAGAGGAAAGGGAAGTTATTCTGATGATTCAAGATTATGAGACACATGAATTTAAAAACAATGATGTGCACCGATAAATCATTTAGAATAGATAATTAATAGCCATGAAAAAATAAGAATTGCCCATTTCAATTTAAGGAAAGGCAATTGATTCAGGTTCAATTCGATTAATCGCTCAGCTCTAGTGTTTCCTTTCCTACAGGAAAGCAGAAGCTATATGATCCTCATAGCCTTCAGGAGAAACACAACGGCAGGCTTCAGAGTCTGTGTGTATGGTGTTAAGAGACTGTCTGGTCACGTTCAACACTTTGAAACACTTCCACAAGTGCCGCCACGGAGATCAGGCTGTCGACCTGTAAGCGAAAATCCATACGGCAGTGAATTACGGCACTCGCAGGCGCCGGCGGGTCAAGGCTGCGGCCGCAGGGCCGAGGATAGATCACTGTCGGGCAGGATTTGTGAGGCCCGAGAGGCGGCGAGATCCGGGTCGGAGCCAGGCATCAGGATCCACTCCACTCCAGACCTGCTTTATTCAGACTAACAGCCAAATCAAATAAAAGTCAATGTGCAGCAATAACACTTCAGATTTTCCATCAGCCAATGGCCTCATGTTTCTTCTGAATGCCTCCTGCTCAAAGACGCATGATTAGTGGATCCAAGTGTTTTCAGAGCTACAGTGTGTGTGTGAGAGAGCTGGACAGGTTTATTACTGGTTTTCTAACTCACCATGAACTGAAAATTGACAATTCTTGTTGCTTTTTATGGAATATTGCAGTGTTTATTCTAAATTATTTATCGGTGCACATCATTATTGTTTTAAATTCATGTGTCTCAGAATCTTAAATCAGAATAACTTCCCCTCCCTCTTGCTGTGACATCTCTTCTCTGATATCACATGAGATCCACCAATAACAAACCACAACCATCCAATCAATTCCACACAGACAAAAATCACGAAATCAAGACTTCTGTTTCATGCCTTTAAACTGCTATTAATACCACACCTGTCACAACTCGTTAAACTCTGTGTGTGTGTGTGTGTGTGTGTGTGTGTGTGTGTGTGTGTGTGTGTGTGTGTGTGTGTGTGTGTGTGTGTGTGTGTGTGTGTGTGTGTGTGTGTGTGTGTGTGTGTGTGTGTGTGTGTGTGTGTGTGTGTGTGTGTGTGTGTGTGTGTGTGGTTGAGAGAAAGTGTCTCCACTCCTTGAGAATGAGACACTAATATCAAGAGTAATTTAGGTTAGTTTAAGACTGCATAAACATACATTAAATATTATAATACAACACAAAATAAATATTAGCAAGCCACTGAACGCCTACTGAAGAGCAGGAGTCACACTACACATATATACATAATTATGAAATATTGATATTGTCATCTTTACAGTTTTTTATAATATTTGAAGAGAGATGTTTCATCTGTTTAAAGAGCAAATAACGGCAGATCACTGTGAATGAGCTTCTGCTGATTGAAATGAAGCGTCTGATGCTCTGTCAACATTACAGACGCATTTATCATCACCATTATTACAGTCACAGTGTCCAGAGATTAAATATATTACATATTACTCGTGTTATTGGCTGGGAAACTGGCTCAAAATATCAGTAATAAAAATGGAAGTTGCTGCTTTTTCCTCCATCATAAATGAGTTGTGTCTCAGAGCGGCAGATATAACGCTATAAACACTTTCATGTTCTCTTGAGTTCAGATGCTGGTGTTTGGAACACAATCGTGTGCTTCTGGAGGGAATTAAACCAAATCATTCTGATGACAGCCTTTGGCTCAGGCGTCTCTGAACCACCAAACCAACATTTGAGATGCTGTAATGTGATTGGTCTGCTGTTTAGTCCAGTTATAAAATCACAGGCATAGTCACATGAGGTTTTTGTTGTGGATCGAAGGATTTACACAGTTAATTTACAAACCCGATTCCAAAAAAGTTGGGACACTGTACAAATTGTGAATAAAAACAGAATGCAATGATGTGGAAGTTTCAAATTTCAATATTTTATTCAGAATACAACATAGATGACATATCAAATGTTTAAACTGAGAAAATGTATAATTTTAAGGGAAAAATAAGTTGATTTTAATTTCATGGCATCAACACATCTCAAAAAAGTTGGGACAAGGCCATGTTTACCACTGTGTGGCATCCCCTCTTCTTTTTATAACAGTCTGCAAACGTCTGGGGACTGAGGAGACAAGTTGCTCAAGTTTAGGAATAGGAATGTTGTCCCATTCTTGTCTAATACAGGCTTCTAGTTGCTCAACTGTCTTAGGTCTTCTTTGTTGCATCTTCCTCTTTATGATGCGCCAAATGTTTTCTATGGGTGAAAGATCTGGACTGCAGGCTCGCCATTTCAGTACCCGGATCCTTCTTCTACGCAGCCATGATGTTGTAATTGATGCAGTATGTGGTCTGGCATTATCATGTTGGAAAATGCAAGGTCTTCCCTGAAAGAGACGACGTCTGGATGGGAGCATATGTTGTTCTAGAACTTAATAGGGGTGTAACGATACGCTCAGGTCACGATACGATACGTATCACGATATTTTGAACAAAATGAAACTGAAATTCAAACAAGATTTATTAAAAAAAACATTAACAAATTTCAATAATTGTCCTTGTTGTACACACAAGATCACATTTCAATAAAATAAATAAATATACAATTTTAATAAAAACATTCTGTATTCAAATTAACAGTTGAATAGGGCTGTCTGTCACTAAAAAAATTGTTTTAAATTTAACATGAACTTAGAATTATGAATAGGGGCCGTTCACATATCGCGTCTAAAAACGCGTGGAAGGCGCGGCCGCACCGCTTCTCCTTTCCAAAGCGCTTGCGCTCCCGTGGCGTCGGTCGTTGCTATGCAACCATGAACTGGGCTCTCCAAGAGGATCAGAGGATGTTTCTGCAAAGGATAAATGATTTCTAGCCCTTGCATTAGTTTTACTACGTGATATATTGATGGAGATAAGATATAAAAACCACCATGTACAGCTATGAGCCGAACAGCTGAGCTTTTGATGTTTTGTTACGGAAAGGCCATAGCTGATCGGTTGATTCTTGTCACACGACCTGCGGTGCGCTTGCGGCATTCTGAGAAGTTGAGAATTGCATGCGCGTCGCGACCGCGTCGATCCCATTATGAGCGCGCCTGCCACGCGGCTACATTTGAAAATAATAACTGACTTGCACGCGGAAAAGACGCAATATGTGAACGGCGCCACAGAACTTCTTAAAGCAAAGCATCGCAAGCGTCTTTTGCTTTTCTGTGAGCACAGCTGTTGCTGTGCACTGCGGTGAAAGAAAGCCACGACTTTTCTCACGCGACCATGCAAGAGACTGACATGAGAAACGTTTAAACCTGCTTGCAAGATTCAATGTGTGCCCGAACCACTTACTGAACTAGAGAGCTGATTGAGACACACCATCTACGATAAATCGTTACACCCCTAATACTTATAGTAATTTAAAAATGTGGTAGCATTGGATCTGGACAGGAAGGATAACTCTGGGAGTTGGAAGGGGTGTGTCGCGATTCTGCCTTCTCAAATCGCGATACAGGTTCGTGGACCTGCGTATCGCGATTCCGATTTCATATCGCATATCGTTACAGCCCTAGAACTTAAGTATACCTTTCAGCATTGATGGTGCCTTTCCAGATGTGTAAGCTGCCCATGCCACACGCACTCATGCAACCCCATACCATCAGAGATGCAGGCTTCTGAACTGAGCGCTGATAACAACTTGGGTTGTCCTTGTCCTCTTTAGTCTGGATGACATGGTGTCCCAGTTTTCCAAAAAGAACTTCAAATTTTGATTCGTCTGACCACAGAACAGTTTTCCACTTTGCCACACTCCATTTTAAATGAGCCTTGGCCCAGAGAAAACGCCTGCGCTTCTGGATCATGTTTAGATATGGCTCTTTTTTGACCTATAGAGTTTTAGCCGGCAACGGTGAATGGCACGGTGGATTGTGTTCACCGACAATGTTTTCTGGAAGTATTCCTGAGCCCATGTTGTGATTTCCATTACAGTAACATTCCTGTATGTGATGCAGTGCCGTCTAAGGGCCCGAAGATCACGGGCATCCAGTATGGTTTTCCAGCCTTGACCCTTACGCACAGAGATTGTTCCAGATTCTCTGAATCTTTGGATGATGTTATGCACTGTAGATGATGATAACTTCAAACTCTTCGCAATTTTTTCTCTGAGAAACTCCTTTCTGATATTGCTCCACTATTTTTGGCCGCAGCATTGGGGGAATTGGTGATCCTCTGCCCATCTTGACTTCTGAGAGACACTGCCACTCTGAGAGGCTCTTTTTATACCCAATCATGTTGCCAATTGATCTAATAAGTTGCACATTGGTCCTCCAGCTGTTCCTTATATGTACATTTAACTTTTCCGGCATCTTATTGCTACCTTTCTCAACTTTTTTGGAATGTGTAGCTCTCATGAAATCCAATATGAGCCAATATTTGGCATGACATTTCAAAATGTCTCACTTTCAACATTTGATATGTTATCTATATTCTATTGTGTGACTAAATTGTAAGTTTATGAGATTTGTAAATTATTGCATTCCTTTTTTATTCACAATTTGTACAGTGTCCCAACTTTTTTGGAATCGGGTTTGTATTTCTATCATAGTTTACGCACGTCAATTATCCACCTTCATTGAGTGCACATTTTTTTATGCACTTTTTTATGCACATATTTGATTATCCATCCAGCATTTTTTGTGCAATATCCCAAAATCGCATAAAAATAGATGGATATAAACCTAGCTAATGTGTCTCAGGGTTTCTTAACACCAAACTACACAACCATCTGCTGATGTGATGTGTGCAAACCTACAAAAGAGCGAGTATAAAATAAAGCAGCTTTCCATGACGTCACTGGAGCTCAAGCTTGCCAGTTTACAGGCCTTCCCCGAACACACACACACACGATCACATGACACACTCCCAACAGCCCATTACTGTTACTATCACAACAGAGCTTCAGTCTGAACATGAACAGAAGCATCAGCACATGCACGTTAAAGCCTCTGCAATCAATACAACTAGAAATCAATATGCCAAATTATGATAAAAAAAATGGATGCTGCATTAAATATAATATATAATAATACACTGAAAAAATGTATTGCATGCGCTAATTTTGGCTGCACAAAATGAATGTTTGGAAATGTGACACTACAGCAGAAGATATAAATAACTGGCTTAAAACTATTTTGGGGATGAAAAGACTTTTGCACAGTACTGTACAGTTGTAAGAAAAAGTATGTGAACCATTTGCAGAATCTGTGAAAATGTGAAAAATGTTAACAAAATAAGAGAGATCATAAAAAAATCATGTTATTTTTTATTTAGTACTGTCCTGAGTAAGATATTTTACATAAAAGATGTTTATATATAGTCCACAAGAAAAAAAAAACTGAATTTATGCAAATGGCCCCATTCATATGTGAACCATTGATTCTCAATACTGTGTGTGGTTACCTGATGATCTACGACTGTTTTTTTTTTTGTTTTGTGATGGTTGTTCATGAGTCCCTTGTTTGTTCTGAGCAGTTAAACTGAGCTCTGTTCTTCAGAAAAATCCTCCACGTCCTGCAGATTCTTCAGTTTTTAAGCATTTGTTGCATATTTGAACCCTTTCCAGCAGTGACTGAATGATTTTCGTATCCATTTTATCACACCGAGGACAATTGAGGGACTCAAACTCAACTATTAAAAAGGTTCAAACATTCACTGATGCTCCAGAAGGAAACATGATGCATTAAGAGTTGGGGGGTGAAAACTTTTGAACAGGATGAAGATCCAAACTTTTCTTATTTTATAAAAAAATCATTGCTTTTTATTTAGTACTGCCCTTCAGAAGCAACAGAAGATACTTGCATGTTTCCTGGAAGAAAAAATAATTACAATTTACCTTGATATTTAAATTAAAAAAGTTTTCACCCCCCAACTCTTAACGCATCGTGTTTCCTTCTGGAGCATCAGTGAATGTTTGAACCTTTTTTAATAGTTGAGTTTGAGTCCCTCAGTTGTCCTCAGTGTGAAAAGACAGATCTCAAAATCATTCAGTCACTGCTGGAAAGGGTTCAAATATGCAAAAATGCTTGAAAACTTATGAATCTGCAGGAGCTGGAGGATTTTTCTGAAGAACAGAGCTCAGTTTAACTGCTCAGAACAAACAAGAGACTCATGAACAACCATCACAAAACATAAAAACAGTCGTAGATCATCAGGTGACCACACACAGTATTGAGAATCAATGGTTCACATACTTATGAATGGGGTTATTTTAATAAATTCAGCTCTTTTTATTTTGTCTTGTGGACTATATATAAACATCTTTTATGTAAAATATCTTACTCAGGACAGTACTAAACCAAAAATAACATGCATTTTGTATGATCTCTCTTATTTTATTAAAATAATTCTCATTTTCACAGATTCTGCAAGTGGTTCACATACTTTTTCTTACAACTGTATATAAAAACACACAGAAGACACAATGTTAGTGGGTCATTTCTTTTGTCAGTCAAAACAAAAAGCTAAATAGCATGAGTAGGTAAATGAGTGTCTTCTACAGGTAAAATCAGTCCTGGAGTTACTGCAGGTCAAAGCCGAGGGTTTGATTAGTAAATGAGTCTTCCATGAGATCAGCAATGACATGTCACTCCATCTCTAATAGAAACACAACTAAAATCCTGCATAATGAAAATCATGTGACCTACAGACAGCAAACATCATGTGAAAACCCAGACGTCCATTCAAACTGGCTTTCAATGGGAAACATGAGGAATATCAAGAGTTTCTTACCTGGCAAAACTCCCGCAGCCACGTCTTCTGCAGGTTCTCCGGCTGAAAGAGGAAAGACACGGATTCAGTAAGACGTTCAGTACCGCGGTACAGTGATGTATCAGTGTTTCATCATGAGTGTTGAGGGCCGTGTTTGGACCATCATAACGACCTGTCTTTATCTAATTCAACATTAACAAAAAATAAAGCATCTCAATGAAACTAATACCTAAAATACTGTACACAAGTGAACGAATAAAGCTCAACTACAACCATTATGCTGCTCGAAACATTCACTTCTGTGGTGAGATTAATTACAGGTGTGTTTGAGAGCATCAGTGATCAGATGAATAAAGAGTGCATGTGGGGTTTGAGCCCCCCCACACACACACACTCTCACACACACACACAAACATACTCTACCCACTGCACAAGACTATATAAGGACACACACACTGAACCCTGACATTAGAGAGAGAGACAGAGACTGGACTCTAAATATGGGTTTTTGTGTAGACATAATGACTTTTATACTGTACAAACATTACATTCTATCCCATAACCCTGACCCAACCCTATATGAAACATTACATTTTCAAGAAAACATCCTTTAGTGTGATTTATAGGCTGTTTTCCTCATGGGGACCTACATATTACATTTGGTCCACACACACTCTCACACACTCTCAAACTCACACAAACACTCTCTCACACACACACACTCACACATTAAGTGTCTTCAGGGCCAGCGGGGAAGATGCATGGGCATTAATTTTCATTACTTTAACGTTATGTTTAGTTTTTACCTAAAGCCTACCCTTCAGGCGGTGATCCACAAGTGTCAACATTTAAGCATTTCCAACATTTGCCCTTTTACAGCAGATTTAGTTCACAAACAACTGACAGTCGTGACCCAAATATGATTTTCATTTACAATAATAAATCCTAAATTTCGGCATTAGTAATTTACTTTTCGCGGCATCAGTCACACTCACACTCGAGCTCTGAGGATCTCCGGTTCTCGGCTCATTTTGAGTCAGACTTGTGAATTCAGTGAAACATTAACTGGAGATTCACTCTGACTGGATCATTTGAGTCAGTGAGTTGTTGACTCGAGAACAGATGCAATCAGATCGCTCCAAATCACAAATTAACCATTCAAGAGTGTGTTTCCCAAAGCCAACAGTGATCGCAAGTTCCGTCTTTACCAACACTTTTTAACGAAACTGGCGACCATAGTTGGGTAATGATGCTTTTGGGAAATGCACACCGGTGCGATTTATGAATGTATTTAGGAGGAGAAACAGCATATGGTGTTTCCACAGAACACGTTTTTACATTCCACTGCGCTTCTTTTCTTTCATTTTATATGTAAACGCGCTAGACCGACCTTGCGTTTTTTTTCTCCCATTCAGGGCCATTCACATGTTTTTCACAAGTTAGGGGCCGCTCATATGTTGCGTCTTTTGTGCACTCAAGTTTATTATTTTAAATGTAGATGTGCAAAAAGTGCACTCACGATGCTCGAGTTATGACACACTTGTTTTTTTGCCAGCCGTTTCTACGCCGCATCTAGATGAAAAAAAAAAAATCAACTTTTCAGAACACCGTAAGCACACTGCAGGTCATGTGACAAGAACTAACCAATCAGCTTACAACATTGAAAGCTCAACCAAGATGTAGGAACAGCTGATCATAGGTGTAGAGTGGTTCATTCATAAACCCGTAAGATTTTACCTTCATGCTGCGGAAATAAAAACCGGAAGACAGAACACAACGAG
This sequence comes from Chanodichthys erythropterus, assembly GCF_024489055.1. Taxonomy (NCBI): domain Eukaryota; kingdom Metazoa; phylum Chordata; class Actinopteri; order Cypriniformes; family Xenocyprididae; genus Chanodichthys; species Chanodichthys erythropterus. Next base: position 4,323,768 of record NC_090225.1, read on the forward strand.
CACAGCAATGAAAAGGGGCGGGGCTGCAGAAGCTATATAGAAACTGCAAACGATTCATTTTGAGACACCGTTTATGATTTACAATGTAAAAAAAATTAAGTGGATGGATTTTTATTATTATACAGCAATTGTGGACACACACTGCCAACTATACTGAACGATTTTGAGAAAAAAAAATTTGTGATTTTTCTGGATAAAATTGTGATTTGCGATTTAAAATGCGATTTAAATAACAAATTAAAAAATTATAAAAAATACCAGGTTTGTTTTGCTTGTTTGAAGGTCTGCACAGTTTGGCCCAAAATATTGCACCAATATATTACTTAGACAATTTATTTATTTATTTATTTATTTATTTATTTACTACTACTACTACTACTACTACTAAGTAAATATTAAAACAAATTAGAAATATTACTATTGTAATAACTTTCAATCATCATTAAAAATAAAAAAATATAGCATTAAATGATAAATATAACTATAATAATTAGCAAATAATAAAATTTTTATTTTACAGAAAATATGAAAATGTATATGAAATTTGTATTTGTATTTGTTTGTATATATGTATGAAAAAATGCAGGGTTACCTGTTAACATGCAAGCAGCCAATGATTTTAAATAAATAAGGATTTATTATAAAATATTATATATCATGATAAAAATCTGTGACAGTAATTTTTTTATTTTTTTCAAGGTATGCACAATCAAAAATAGAGTCCATGTATTTAATATGAAATATGTGCCTCTTATGCATCCACTATGGGAAAAAACCCTGTACACTTCTGTACACTGAAGAAAAACATTGATTATATGTTTCCCTCAAAGTTCTTCAGAGAGAATAATTTTTTTTTCCTATTTTTATCCTAAATAGGATTGAGTGAGCATTACTAAACGGCACTAAACACATCTGTTCCATACTGGGCCTCCATAATAATAAAGTATATATATTTATTATGCAATACTAATCAAAATGCTATTTCAAACACTCGACTGATGTTATGAAGTGAGTTTGGAGTAAAAACACATTATTAAATGTCTTTTGTTAGACAAGAGGTTCATAAATGCTTCTCATGTTTGGAAAGTGGGTATGTTGCTTTTTCAAATGCAGTGCTCCCAGATGGAGCTTCATTTACTACTGATCACAGATCAGCTCTTCACACTGTAAAAAGTTATTTTCATGATTTGTTATCACAACATTTTTTCTTTTGTCAAATCAACTTAGATATTTAATTCTGGTTCAGATAACATTATTTTGAGTTTCTGTTGATTAAACCAATCGCCTTCATTGTATTAACTAAAATTTTTAATTTCAATGAACTCAAAATTTTAAGGCAACCAGGTGTGATGGAATTTAAAGGAGTCCACTTTTAAATATACTAGTCCACTTTTAAATATACTTTTCCTGATAAATTTACTCACCCCCATGTCATCCAAGATGTTCATGTCTTTCTTTCGTCAGTCGAAAAGAAATTAAGGTTTTTGGAGGAAAACATTCCAGGATTTTTCTCCTTATAGTGGATTTCAACGGCTACCAACAGGTTGAAAGTCCAAATTGCAGCTTCAAAGGGCTTTAAACGATACCAGACGAGGAATAAGGGTCTTATCTAGAGAAACGATCGGCCATTTAAAAAAAATAATACAACTGCATATGCTTTATAAACAAAATATCGCCTTGCACATATTTCCGCGCTCTTCATATCACTTACGCTGAATGTTCTACACCTATCCTATTCTACTTATGAAAAAAAAAAAAAAACTGGTGCCGCGTTCGTTCCATAAGTTGAATAGGGAAGGCGTAGAACATTCAGCGTAAGCATTATGAAGAATGCAGAAACGGAAAATACGTTCAAGGCGATATTTTGTGTTTATAAAGCATAAACGGTTGTATTTTTTTCGAAAATGACTGATCGTTTCACTAGATAAGACTCTTATTCATCGTCTGGTATCGTTTAAAGCCCTTTGAAGCTGCACTGAAACTGCAATTTGGACCTTCAACCTGTTGGTAGCCATTGAAATCCATTATATGGAGAAAAATCCTGGAATGTTTTCCTCAAAAACCTTCATTTCTTTTCGACTGAAGAAAGAAAGACATGAACATCTTGGACGACATGGGGGTGAGTAAATTATCAGGAAAAGTGTAGTTAAAAGTGGACTAATCCTTTAATTAATCATAACTAACATTTCTTATTCCTTGCAGGAATAACATTTATATGCTTTTTAAACCTAAATGTCCCCAAAACTTGGGCTAATGTCAGTGTGTGTCTGAATCATTTCTGAATATAAAAAAGGGGAAATGAAACTTGGGGCTTATATATTTAGATGGTTGTCTAGCTGTCCCTATGATACTGAGCAACAAACAAACTAATAAACACATGATTTGGGCAGATCTTGCTTTACCTAGTAACATATGATATATGAAGGACCAATCATATTGTATCCAATATAAACTGTTGTATTCTTTTTCTGGCGATGTCATAATTATGTTCAATCGACCATGTAAAAGTGAATTTTGCATAATAGTGACATCAAATCATGTGAAGCGAGGACAGGTTCAGAGACTAGATCTGACCTCTGGTAAAACAGGGAGCGACATCAGTCAAATGAGCTAAAGTAGGACTGAGCTCAACCTAAATACACCACGCACACGTCCATCCTCCCTCAGCTTATCAAAAGTTAATTTGCAGTTAATTAGAGAGGGATCTCCACTGAAGGCCTGATATAAATACCAGCGTGTGTCCATGAGGAACCCGTGCGGTTCTCCACCAGATCTGGCCTAGTTTACACTCCCTCCAGGGATTCAGAGCGCGCTCAGATTTAGCCAAACATATTTCAGGAGCGCCGTGAGAATGCCTTTAAAAGGACAGCGGAGTGAAGTGCGCTAAACACGGCAGAACAACAGCATACGCTGCTGGGATAACAGGTGCTTTCAGAGGGAGATGACAGACATGTGCTGCTTCTAGATGAAACTACAGTTCCAGCTCTGGAAAAATAATGCTGCTATTTCCGTCCAGCTCTTTAATTTCCACTTGCCCTTTACCTTCATACGGCTCCATAATCACTCACTGTTTATTACGGTCGTAACCTTACCAGAAACAAACACATGAAAAAGACACACATGACCCTCACAGACAAAACAGCAGATCAGATCAGAATACCATAGTACTGTAACATACACTTTAAAGAATACTCTGGTATAACCATCTGTCAGTCGTTAAGCTGGAGTCCAAGTCTTCAGACTTTTGCCACCAGTGACTTTATAGTTACTTAAAATATTTTTATGCATTTTCTTTGAATACTCAGTTTTTTACAAAATTAAAGAAAATCTAAATGTTTATAATGAATGCCATATGTAATTTATGTTTATTTTATACTTATATTTTTCATTCTGAATACCATTTAATTTAAAGGATTTGTTGTGGAGTAAATGGAACTAAAATATATTTAATAATATATAAATAACTATATTTATAGTGTTTAGATGTTTGTAATGTTAACGTTTCATTTTATTTACCGGTATTTTATATTATTTCTGAATGTAATCAAATGAAAGTTGTTATTATTATTATTATTATTATTATTATTAATACTAATGATATATTAATAATATACTACTACACTACTACCACTATTGTTGATAATGATATAATATGCTACTACTAATATTATTATGACTAATATATATAACTACTATTACTGATATACTATTAATAATCTACTATTAATATTAC
>NC_090225.1:4332500-4507500 GCF_024489055.1 Chanodichthys erythropterus
TCTTAAGAAAAAATATTTCTAAATATTTCTAAAAGTCGGTACATTACCATAATATTACAGGTTAAATTTAACAACCAAGTTCAAATTATTCATTCAATTGCTATTTATTTTGTGATATATTTTTTAGAATAATTAACACTCAAAAGTTGAGTTGCATGCAAACATTTTTCATTGTTCAAATATATTTATTTTTATTTAACAAGTGGCTTTAATAAAAACATTTTCATGACAGATTTATTAAAGGTGCCCTAGAATTGAAAATTGAATTTACCTTGGCATAGTTGAATAACGTCTCGGTTACGTATGTAACCCTCGTTCCCTGAAGGAGGGAACGGAGACGTACGTCAGTAGTGACCGACGAATTGGGATATCGCTAGAGAGCCCCTATCAGCTTCGAGAGAACTAAAACAAGCCAATGGAATTGACGTGCGATATTTGCATAATGCGCACCTCCCCTAACAGGTGGATATAAAAAGGGGGGCAGATGCAATCGCACTCTGTTTTTCGCTGAGGAGACAACCGGTGTCCGCACTGCAGCGACGGTACAGAAACTGTGGCGACGGGACGTACGTCTCCGTTCCCTCCTTCAGGGAACGAGGGTTACATACGTAACCGAGACGTTCCCTTTCAGTCGGTCACGTTCGATGTATGTCAGTAGTGACCGACGAATTGGGATCCCAACTAAAACGCCACAGTTACGAAACCTCTTCCAGTGCCCAGCGCAGGCTCTAGCCGCCCGTCGCACCAAGGGGACGGAGAAGGGGGCGAGCTTACGCCGGGAAGTCTACTGCTGTTCCGATATACCCACTAAGTAAACTAGACTACACTGGGGAAGCGAACCCGTAAGGAACGCTGCGGAAACCACTACCTACCCAGAGGGGAAGGAATTTACATGGAAAACATATGGACTGGCCCGCAGGGCAGAACGCATATGAGTCCCTGGGATGGCTCCACCTGAGTAGGGGGAGACTCATCTGACAGGAGAAAGCAGAAGCTCTGCTAAGGGAAAGACACGGGCTCACCGTAGGGAGTAACCGTGGACAATACACATATGGAATCACTCACGTAGAGGGATTGCAACATATGGAACCCAACCAACAGACAACATCGAAGATGGATGTTGGTCTGGCATCAGACACTCCGCAATGCCCGAGCCGAAGGTGGAGGTGGAGGAACTCGACAGGGTTCACCGAACGGGGAACACGACTGGAGTCAACAGATGCACATATCCTGCCCAGGGGGCGGGAGTGGCATTGCAAGCCGACACGAGCACAGGTTCAACGCGTCTACCGGCTGGTGGAAGCGAGTACACGGGAAGAACCAGCTTACACGTAAGCTAAAAACCCTAGCAAACGCGTTGGGTGTCGCCCAGCCCACAGCTCTACAATCTGTCAGCGAGGCGCCATGAGCCAGCGCCCAGGAAGAGGCCACTCCTCAGGTGGAGTGGGCTCTCAACCCGAACGGGCAAGGCACGCCCTGGCTTATGTTCATAAGCCAGGGCGATGGCATCCACTAACCAGTGGGCCATCCTCTGCTTGGAGACAGCCTTTCCCTTCTGCTGGTCTCCGTAACAGACAAAGAGCTGATCTGAGGTCCTAAGCTTCAAGTTCTATCCACGTAAACACGCAGGGCGCGAACTGGACAGAGCGAAGCTAGGGCTGGCTCTGCCTCCTCCGAAGGCAGCGCTTGCAGGTTCACTACCTGATCTCTGAAGGGAGTGGTAGGAACCTTGGGCACATATCCAGGCCGGGGTCTCAGGAAGACGTGAGAATCCCCAGGCCCAAATTCCAGGCACGATTCGTCGACCAAAAATGCGTGCAGGTCCCCTACCCTCTTAACATGAGGCCAATGCAACCAGGAGGACGGTCTAAGAGACAGTACTTTTAACTCGACTAATTGCAAAGGCTCAAGGGATGACGCCGAAGTTAGCTAAGAACTAAGGTGAGATCCCTAGAGGGTAAGGAGGGTGGGCAAGGAGGAATCAGTCCCCTCGCCCCCCTCAGGAACCTGATGATCAGACCGTGTTTCCCCAGGGCTTGCCATCAACTGCATGGAGATGTGCAGCGAAGCGGCAACATACACCTTGAGGGTGGAGGGAGACAGCCTTCGCTCCAAGCCCTCTTGCAGGAAGGAAAGCACAGATCTGACCGAGCATGATCGGGGGTCCTCTCGTCTTGCGAGAGGAGCACCATTCAACGAATAGGTTCCACTTCAACGCATAGAGGCTCCTCGTGAAGGAGCTCTAGCGGAAGTGATGGTGTCTACGACCGCCTGCGGGAGATCACCCAGAACCTCCGCATCCCGTCCAGGGACCACACGTGGAGGTTCCACAGGTCGGGACGCGGGTGCCATAGGAAGCCCCATCTCTGAGTCAGGAGGTCCTTCCTCAGAGGAATCGGCCAAGGAGGGGCTGTCGTGAGGAGCATTAGGTCCGAAACCCGGGTCCGAGTGACCAATATGGAGCCACTAACAAGACCTGCTCCTCATCCTCCCTGACCTAGCACAGGAGCTGTGCGAGAAGGCTCACTGGGGGAAAACGCATATTGCGTTAGGCCCCGGGGCCAGCTGAGTGCCAGGGTATCCGTGCAGAGCGACTCGCCGGTCAGGGAAAACTACTGGCCGAGGGCAGTTCCTGGGGAGGCAACAGGACTACCTGGGCCTCGCCGAAGTAGTGCCAGATCAGCTGGACCGCCTGGGGATGGAGCCGCCACTTGCCCGCAAGTGGAGGCTGCCGTAAGAGCTCGTAGGCTGCACGGTTAAGCACACCTGGGACATGAGTGGCCTGAAGCGACCTCAGATGCTTCTGACTCCATAGCAAGAGATGGCAGGCGAGTTGCGATATGCGACGGGAGCGTAGACCAGCCTGATGGTTGATGTACGCAACGGCCGCCGTGCTTGTCCGAGCGGACCAGTACGTGCTTGTCTGACAGCAGCTCCTTGAAGCGGCCCAGTGCAAGACATACTGCTAGCAACTCGAGGCAATTGATATGCCAATGCAGTCGAGGCCCCGTCCAAGACCCAAACCGCATGCCCGTTGTACATGGCCCCCCATCCGGTGGTAGAGGCATCTGTGTGGACCACAGCGTCCAAGGGGTACTCCCGCCCGCAGGAACAAAGGGTCCGACCACCGGATGAGGGTAGGGCGGCAGCTCCGTGTCACGAGGACACTGAGCGTGCTGCGCTGCCACGGCCATCTTGGGACCCAGTCGCGGAGCCGGTGTTGAAGCGGCCTCATATGGAGCAACCTGAGCGGCGAAACGCGGCTGCAGATGCCACATGCCCCAGGAGCCTCTGAAGTCTTTCAGTGGGGCCGCCATCCTGCGCTTGAGCGAACTCAGGCAGTTCAACACCGACTGGACGCGCTCCTCAGAGAGGCGCACAATCCAGGCGACCGAGTCTAGCTCGAGACTGAGAAAAGAGATCCTCTGCCCGGGGGCGAGTTTGCTCTTGTCCCAGCTGACCCAAAGACCCAACAGGCTGAGGTGAGCTAAACCATCTCCCTGTGTACGCACAACTGCTTCGTGAGCTGGCCAGGAACAACCAGTCGTCGAGGCAGTCGAGAATGCGAACGCCCTGTTCCTTGAGGGGAACAATGGCCACCTCCGCAACAGTGTAAGGCGTGGAGCGACAGGGCCAGCCTGAAGGGTAGGAGTTTGTACTGACATGCTCGACCCGAGCGCAGAATCGAGACATGAAAGTATGCATCCTTCAGGTCGAATGCTGCAAACCAAACCCCGGGATGGACGCACTCGAAAATGCGCTTCTGCATGAGCACCTTAAACGGCAGCCTGAAGGTACCGGTTCAAGACGCGCAGATCCAGGATTGGCCATAGCCCACCGCCCTTAAGGGTACAATGAAGTAGGGCTGAACCTGACTTCAAATCGGCTGGAGGGACCGGCTCGATTGTATCCCTCGTCAGGAGGACAGCAATCTCCACTCGGAGAACAGGTGCAATGTCCAACGACACCTAAGTGAAGTGGACACCCCTGGACGCCGGAGGACACCGTGCGAAATGAATCGCATAGCCGAGTCTGATAGTACGCATGAGCCAGCGGAACGGGCTGGGGGCACTAACCAGGCCTCCAGACACCGAGCCAGCAGAACCAAACGCACCACAGACGTACCGGGGGTGGGGCAGCGAACCAGAGTACGGGGACCCGACTCGGGCGGCGTGGTAGCGGCCCAGAGTGTGATCAGACTCTGCGAGGTAGCAGTGCGTATGGGAGACGGCACACGGGGCGCGGCCTGCACCAACACACTGACACCTGCTGGCGAGGTGAGAGTGGGCTGGGAGTAGCAACACGGGGCGCTGCACATCGCCAGCCACACTCTTGGGACGTAGAGGATCGGAAAACAGTTCTTAGTGGGTACCGCTGGACTCCGGAGAGCCAGCGGCGGAACAGACCAATTCTCCACCCGGCCCTCCTCCGGGGGAGAAAGAACCGTTTACGTCAGCTCCAGGTCGCCATATCTCCAGGACCGTCTCCCGCTAGTCAGGTGACTGCGGGTTGAGCGGGCTGGGTTCAAGGCCAGTTTGTGAGATGAGCGTATCGAGAAAGCACACTTTGACGACGGCACATCCCAGCAAGACTCGCCAGGGGTGTTTCTGGACCACCATGGTGGACATTGTCTGGCCAGGGGCCTGCGCTTTGATTTGCATCCTGCGTAGCTCAACCCCGACTCAGAACTACCCACATGCAATGAGTGCTTTGACCTACTGCAGACTTGCCAGGGGCCAAGACTCATGCAGGGCAGAGGTGGTGTGCCCGTAGCACTGCCACCCCACCCTAGGGGGTAGTGAGAGAGAAAAAACTTGTAGTGCAGATTATGACCCTCTTGGCATTCCATATTAACGCCAAAAAAGGCCACAAACTGCCAAGTTTTTTCATGCACATCCGGGCTAAGCCAGGGGGCGGGGCAAGGCGAGTACGCGTCGCACGAAACCCCCAGGGGCCCGGGAAAGCATGGTTGCCAAGTCTGAATCCGATTCGGCATGAGCACGCCACAACCGTGGGACGCTCAGCCTCATCTTCATGTTCAGAGCCCAACAATACTCTCTCCAATGTAGCAGTCGACATCTGATCCTCTGCTGGAGCCCTGACTAAGATGTTAGGTCCTCCATATTTATTTTAAGGAGGACCAGCAACACATGCAGAAGCTACCAGCCATGTTGGACAGTGAACGTGGCCGCCCAACTGGACGACACACGGCACCCTGGGCACCGACGTGGCCATGTATCTAAACATGATCCACCCACGAACATAGTCACAACATGTTTGCGATGCACTAGAGGAGTGGGGGGCCCACGGAGAATGACTCGGCGGGTATTGCCCCACTGTGATCCTCTGGTCACCCAGGCTTATTAACACTAGAAGTCCCAGAGAGCAGCCATTTGGCTTTTCTACCTATAAAACCCGCAGGACAGCCGATGGGCTGGATGTCTTTAGGCTAATATCCTTAATCAGCTGTGAACAGTTGCTTTTGTTATGTAAACAATGTGGGGCCATGCTGAGCCACTTCAAGGAAACTTGTGTTTCACTTTGCCATCTTAGGGAGAAATCAACACACATGTTTTTTTTTCCTTTGTTGCTGAGATCTATTGATAAAAATAGTACAAAATAAAAAAAAGAAACCAACCATTTGTACACATATTTACAAATAATATTAAAAAGTGAGTGAGTACATTCCAGCAATCACTCACAATCCTGGCACTGCCTGGCAATATATTATAAATACATTTTGTATATATTCATTATATATTAATCTTATATTTGACATACATCATAAGTCCATTTTTAAAAGTGTTTGAAAGATGGGTTCAAGTGTACTACAAGTGGTAACTAAATACATTTTTTCTATACAGAGATAGTATGTTAAAGCACATTTTAGTTCAAATTCATGGTGTCTCAAAATAGCACAGTTGAGTACACTTAGATGTTCTTAAGATTATCTTAAGAAGTACTAAAGAAGAGCTTTTAGTATATTAAGTACAAAATAAGTGCACGGAAATAGAGCACTGTACATTATGGAAGTGTAAAAGTGTACTAAAATAAAGAGTATTTTACTGCACTTTTTTTCACCTGGGTAGACACTCCAACACTTTCCGTTTGCATTAAGATTATTTTTATTACCACACTGGCAGATATTGATCATTTTACTTAAATAAAATGCACTTAATTTAGATCCCCCCAGGAAACAAGACTAAATATCATATATAATTTTCTCATATAGAAAATCCATCTTGATTTAAGATTTTTTTTTTTTTAAATTTACTTTAAATAGGATAAAAAAAATACTTAGTATGAAAAGCATTTTTGCAGTGTGAATGAGTGAGTTAACTTTTTAAACATCACTTGCACTCCCTCATTTCAGGGTTAACATACTCAGAGTTTTCACTTAACCTCCTTTCTGAAACCGGCCCATGGTCAATCAAGTTCTCTGCTTTTAGCAGCCCTCCCTCCCCCACACATACAAACAAGCCACCAGCAACCATTCACACACACACCCCCAACCCCCAGATTGCTCAGGTAATGACCATATTTACACATGAATTGATGCTAATGATAGCCAAAAGACTAGCCAGTTAGCATCCACTTGGCTAAAGGAGGGTTACAAATCTCTGGGACTTCTAGTGTTAACCAAAGTAGCACTTTTCTGATTCAGAAAAATAACTAGATCGGGGAATAAGTGAGGGGACTCCACCTCATTAAAGGCAGCCGAGTCTCGACCGTGCATCTAGAGCGCCAGACAGCGCGCAGGGTTGCCGTGGCAACGCGCGCTGTCAGCCGGCAATTCGACGGCACACGGCGCGCTGAGCGCTCAAGCCCTTACGAGAAAGGAGAGCAAACAACGCGCCGACGTGGACATATTTCCATATGAAAATATGACCACCCACAAACACAGTCTCAGCACGCTAAGCAGACATGAGAGAAAGTGATCGTGGCCGTCAGAGAGGATAGGAAACGACCGCCTCCAGAAACGCACAGACAGAATGACATCTTGAAAAAGACGCAGTGTCTGTCTGTGAAGCTCTTTTAGAAGGGGAAACTTCAGCTCTTTTGTGTCGAGACACACAGGGAGCGTCACGACGTGTTTAGAAAAACACAGGAGGAACCAGACCAAATCGCAGACCAACCAGTGGAATTACAGCGGAACGCTGGGAAAACAGTAGATGTTTCCACCCGGCTCACTCCAACTCGCGACCTCGCTGCAGGCGTCGTCACACCAACACAAGCGCCGAAACTTCTTCAGAGGCTTGAAGTTCAAACAGCCGCAGGACACCAGGTAGGCTCCGAAGCGAAAGACAGAGTGCGATTGCATCTGCCCCCCTTTTTATATCCACCTGTTAGGGGAGGTGCGCATTATGCAAATATCGCACGCCAATTCCATTGGCTTGTTTTAGTTCTCTCAAAGCTGATAGGGGCTCTCTAGCGATATCCCAATTCGTCGGTCACTACTGACGTACGTCGAACGTGACCGACTGAAAGGGAACAAGAGTTCGGTACATGGAAATGACATACAGTGAGTCTCAAACTCCATTGCTTCCTCCTTCTTATATAAATCTCATTTGTTTAAAAGACATCAGAAGAACAGGCGAATCTCAATATAACACCGACTGTTACGTAACAGTCGGGATCATTAATATGTACGCCCCCAATATTTGCATATGCCAGCTCATGTTCAAGGCATTAGACAAGGGCAGCCAGTATTAACGTCTGGATCTGTGCACAGCTGAATCATCAGACCAGGTAAGCAAGCAAGGATAACAGCGAAAAATGTCAGATGGAGCAATAATAACTGACATGATCCATGATTACATGATATTTTTAGTGATATTTGTAAATTGTCTTTCTAAATGTTTCGTTAGCATGTTGCTAATGTACTGTTAAATGTGGTTAAAGTTACCATCGTTTCTTACTGTATTCACGGAGACAAGAGCAGTCACTATTTTCATTTTTAAATACTTGCAGTCTGTATAATTCATAAACACAGCTTCATTCTTTATAAATCTCTCCAACAGTGTGTAATGTTAGCTTTCGCCACGGAGCACTATCAAACTCATTCAGAATCAAATGTAAACATCCAAATAAATAATATACTCACATAATCCGAAGCATGCATGAAGTATGCATGACGAACATCTTGTAAAGATCCATGAGGGTTATATTAGCTGTGTGAACTTTGTTTATGCACTGTAATACAGTCGAGAGCTCGGGGGGGCAGGGAATGCGAGATTTAAAGGGGCCGCAGCCTGAATCGGTGCATAGTTAATGATGCCCCAAAATAGGCAGTTAAAAAAATTTATAAAAAAAAAAAATCTATGGGGTATTTTGAGCTGAAACTTCACAGACACATTCAGGGGACACCTTAGACTTATATTACATCTTGTAAAAACTGGTTCTAGGGCACCTTTAAATAATGTTCAGTGACCATAAACTCGATAGTTGACTAGAAAAATAACTCTAGAGAGTAGCATTTTGATAGATATATGCAATATATTACATATTATACCTGTACTTTTAACATGTTAAAATACCCCATAGATTTTTTTTTATAATTTTTTTTAACTGCATATTTTGAGGCCTCTAGTTCATCATTAACAGGTTAAAAGTACAGGTATAATATGTAATATATTGCATATATGTATCAAAATGCTCCTCTCTAGAGTTAATTTTCTAGTCAACTATCAAGTTTATGGTCACTGAACATTCTTTCTGAGGTAAATGTGACGTTATAATATTGTTCTCAAGCTGTTTTATTGACGTCTTTCCATGGTTGAAACACTGATTGATCGATTACATGAGACATGATTCATTTCAGTAAGTTCTGCTGTATTTTCCAACGTTCCTTCTGATGTTCATTCATGTTTATTTGCTGCTGTAACGAGTAGTACAGAGGAAGAGAAGATCAGTTCAACTGAGCCACAACAGCGATCTGTCACTCACCACACATTAAAGAGACACAAAAACATTCATTCAATCATGATAAAACTTACAGGATTTAAAAGCTGATTCTTTGTTTCATATCAAAAGCTTATTGTGATTATTGGATGGCAAATAATGTTTGGTGAAGTTTTGTTCACACATCAACTAAAAACAGCACAGACTAAAAGATTGATTCTTGGGACAACTTGGGATTTTTACATTTATATTTTCAATCCAGCCCTTATAGTGCACACGCCTGACCTTTAACCCAGGAGCATGTCACACACGTGTCATCATCCACCCATCTCTTCAGGACTGACAGTGAGCTTTCAAAAGGAAGAGTCAGTCAGTGGAAAAATACACATGCAAAACACACAAATAAGACAAGCGTGTGCCGGCGCATCTACGCAAACAAACAGAGCAAATAAAGAGCACCAGACGATACAGTCACGCAAACTATATTGATTCTTCACTGGATGACAGACATAAAAAAAAAGCTTATCATTACTGAAAGATGTCACTAATATCTCCACATGATGGTTATTCTGAACATCTTCTTTTGTGAGATGCTCAGTGTCTTTTGTGAGAATATCAGAGAAGAGCAGAGCAGAGCGTGTATTCAAGACCAGAGTCGAGAGAAAACATGTGGCCTCTAGTTCATTAGCATACGCAAAATTATATGAAATTACAGATGATTTACGTGCTCAATTAATCAAAGCACAAGATGCTCATCACGTCACAGTTCAGCTTCGACAACTGTACTACATCTGAAACTCAATATGCTGCATTTATCGTTTGTGTTTGCATATATTAATCTGAATTTGTATTTAATTAGTATTGTGTTACGGAAACACTGCAAAGCAATCCCGATTCACAACTGATTTAATGGGACATTTGTTTCATGTATACATCTTAATCAGAATGCTCAGACTGAAAGAAAATGTGTGATATTGAATCTTTTGTGACAATATACACTACTGTTCAAAAGTTTGGGGTCAGTATTTTTTTCTTTATTTTTATTTATGAAGAAATTAATACTTTTCAGCAAGGATCTGTTAAATTGATAAAAAGTGATAGAAATATTTTCTGACAATTTAAATCTTTACTATTTTGAATAAATCTGAATAAATCTAAATATTTTGAAGGATCATGTGACACAAAAGACTGGAGTAATGGCTGATGAAAATTCAGCTTTGCATTAAAGATAAAAATTAAAGTATATTAAAATAGAAAACCATTATTTTAAATTGTAATATTTCAGAATATTACTGTTTTTTTTTCTGTATTTTTGATCAAATAAATGCAGGCTTGATGAGCAGAAGAGACTTCTTTCAAAAACATAAAAAATTGTAATGTTTCCAAACTTTTGAATGGTAGTGTGTGTGTATATATATATATATATATGTTTTTATTATTTTGTTAATTATTTTTTATATTAAGGATTGCCTGACAACATAGGCTCAAGCAATCCTTAAAGGGTTAGTTCACCCAAAAATGAAAATGAAAGTGAGGGTGAGTAATAAATGACAGAAATTTCATTTTTGGGTGAACTAACCCTTTAATAAAAAACAAAAATCAATATAAAATAAAAAATAATAATATAATACTAATATATTATGGAATCTGGTTTCTGCCACTGAATAAACATAAAGAAGTGAATTTGCAAAACTGTGAATTTATATCTTGCAATTCTGACTTTAACACACAATTGTGAATTATAAAGTCAGATCTGCGAGATAAAAAAAAATTGTGAGAAAAAAAAAGGCAGAAATGTGACATTATAAGTCGCAATTATCTTTTAAATAATAGTACTGTTATAATATTATTATTATTATTATTATTATTATTATTATTATTATTAATAATAATAATAATAATAGTAGTAGTACTTTAATAACTGAGCACATTCTATATATTCTCGCCGATGGCTGACAGACATCACGATTTTCAGCCAGCATCATCTTTCATCAGCTTTCAATTTCCGCGCAGTTACTTCAAATAATATATTTTTTTTCTGATTAGGTAATAATAACAACAACAAAGTTGTTTCAGATCAGAATACAAATTACATACAAAACAGTTCATGAACACAATTTAAACAGTAAAGATTTTATTGTCCAAAAAAAACGGCAAACGAATTATAGGCTACTAGATGTTTTACACAAACTAAACCACTGATATTCAAATAGTGGACCATGCTTAACACTTGAGCTTAATGCTCAAACATAAACATGAAACTCTGAGCTCCTTTGAACTTGAAAGTAAAGCTGAAGTGTTTCATTATGGTCTGAAAGAACCTGCAGGTTTCCTCAAACGTGTCTGCGAGAATCAGAAGATCAATCTCAGAGATTATCTGATGTTTCCATTTCCACTGGAACAGAGAGAAACAACTACAACTGCACACAAGGAAACATTCACAACATGTTATTTGATTCCTAATCATATAATTATACCTTCACCAATTGAAACCACACAAACAAACACACACCTGTTGAATCGGGACCACACAAACACAATCAGACGCTGATATCAGACACGCACACAATCTGATCCCTCATTGAAAGAGGTTTCTGTCAGATAACACTAAAGGAAGCTCATATTTTGGAGCAGTACATCAGGATTCCTGATGAAACAAAAGAGTTTCCATTACAACAGAACAACTGTACGGCACAGAAGTACAACTTATGCAAAAGTGTCAGATCTTCAGACAGACCGCAATCATTCTGGTCCTGTCAGCAGTGACGGCCACATGGAAATAAAAAGCCAAAGTTACTGAAAATAGAGCCGTTTGCTGTGGAAAATCTGAGATGCTATAAAAGAGCATTTCCCTGCTGGTGTATTTTGGGACAAACACACTCATGCACATATGAGAGACACAGCTGTCAGAAATGATAAATGAGTGAATTATTCTCAGAAACTGATTTTATAGAGCAGTGTTTCCCAACCCTGTTCCTGGAGGCACACCAACAGTACACATTTTGCATGTCTCCCTTATCTGAACCATATATTTCCGGTCTTGGAGTTTCTACTAACGAACTGATGAGTTGAATCAGGTGTGTTTGATTAGGAAGATTTGGAAAATGTGTACTGTTAGTGTGCCTCCAGGAACAGGGTTGGGAAACACTGTTATAGAGAAACAACAACACTAATAACTGTTCTGAGAAGGAAGAGAGAAGGAACATATTAAATATTCAATCATATGAATACACATTATATCCATAAACAGAAAATGACCACTAGCATTTAATACCACAGTAAACACTAGTTAAAGGTTTGGACCGGGTGTGCCTCATACGTCCTGAAAAGTGAAGCCGTGGGCTCTTTGATCGCCCCCTGGTGGATGGATGCAGTACAGGTCATAAACCTCGCCCTCTCCATTCAAACGAACGGGAATGAGTCAAAATGAAAAAACTAAATTATCCTTCAAATAAAATTTTCCGAAAGATGGTTGTGGTCATTTAAAGTAGTTCTTATCACGCTGATATATATTCAATTGTTCGTTTTTGTGATAAGTTATATTTTTATATTTTATATTATATAATATATTTATATAAAATAATATATTTATATAATATACATTTATATTATATTGTATTATTTATATAATATAATATATTATTTATATTATATATTATATAATTTCCTGTAATAATAATAAAAATTACTAATTATAATTATTTATAATTATGTATATATTCTATAGATAAATAAAAAACAGAATTATGATTATATAAAATACTATTGTAATAGTAATCAGTCATTATTATTATTATTATTACAGTATATATATATATATATATATATATAAAAATACACTGTAATAATAAAAATGACTAATTATAATTAGTTACTAATTATAATTACTAATCATTACTAAATATGCTGTATAATTACTAATAATATTTATTACAGTATATAAGTATAATATATATAAGTATTTACTTATAATAATAATAATAATAATAATAATAATAAACCAGATATTTATATTTGTAAAAATATGTATTAATAATAAATGCATATTAGATTTTTTTAAATGTATGTCTAAAGAAATAATTTAAATTATTATTATTATTATTATTATTATTATTATTATTATTATTATTATTATTATTATTATTATTATTATTATTATTATTATTCAAAAATAATCCTGATTCCCAAACATATGTATTATTAATAATAAATGGGTATTAGTTTTTTTAATTGTCTAAAGAACTAATTTAAATTATTTCACTAGAAGCCTAAAGATAAATAAATAAATGTATATTATTATAAAAATAAATACAAAATAAAAAATAAATTATTATAAAAAATGATTATTATATAAAATATTATATTATTGTAATAGTAATAATAAGTCACTATTATTGTATATAAGTATATTAGTATATATAAGTATTATATATATATATATATATATATATATATATATAAGTATATATATATATATATATATATATATATATATATATATATATATATATATATATATATATATATATATATATATATATATATATATATATATATATACTTATAAATATCTGGTTTATTATTATATTTGTAAAAATATGTATTAATAATAAATGCATATTAGATTTATTATTATTTTATTTTTTTTAAATGTATGTGTCTAAAGAACTCATTTAAATTATTTCATCAGAAGCCTTTAGATGAAAGTATTTTTATGGTCATGAGAATCATAAACGCAGTGTGTTTGACTGGTAGTATATAAATACTGACGTGCCATAGTACAGTCTCAGTACGTCTATGTAAGGGTCTAAATGAAAGATAAAGCCATAACATGCAGGAAGCAGAAACGACTCAATGACTGTCTAAAAATAGAGCATTGTTTTATGACCTTATGACCTTTCACCCCTAACTGACCTCTGACCTCCAACAGAACTCAAAAAGAGGAGAATCATTCGCTCAGAATGGCGTCTACAAACACGACTTGCTGAGAAGTAACCAGTTTAAAACAGGGCCAGACTAATCCATCATTCACAAGGCGGAGGGAAAGAAAACCAGGGCAATGACAATTTACATTAGAAAGCCATTCTAATTTTATAGGCTCATGAAAACAGTGCCATAAACACTGAAGAAAGCTCAAACGCTCCTCATGTGGAGAACGAAGACTGACTGTAATTACAGGTCAAAACCTACAATTTGACTGAACTCAACTCATTTGACACTGTTCTACACCATCGCATGTGAAGATACAAACGCTTACAGACATGCCTTTCTGCAAAATCCAGAATAATACACACTCCACGTCTCAAAGCCAAGAGTAAACAGGAAACGCTCACAACGTGAGGAGACTCTGGACTTCCTGTACAGAACCTTCTCTCATATGACAGGCTCAGAATCAAGCAGTTCTAACTAAAGACCAAACTAAAGGGAAGGAATCGTACAACCACAAAAAATACACAAACACAAACAGTCTAGTTCAACTCATGGAAATATGACTCATTAACAAATTCATTCAAAAGAACCAATGAGTCATTGTTTTGAATCAGTCCGTTACTCTGAATCACTTAATGAATCACTCAGAACACATACCGAGTCATTATTAGTCAAAACGTCATAAATGATACTTTAAAGTATCATTAAAATATGTAATATGTAAAGTATCATTAAAATATGTAATTAAAACACACATTAAAATATGTAATATGTAAAATATGTATTAGGGCTGTCAAACGATTAATCACGATTAATCGCATACAAAATAAAAGTTTGAGTTTGCCTAATATATGTGGGTGTACTGTGTGTAATTATTATGTATATATAAATACAAACACATCCATGTATATATTTGAGAAATATTTACAAGTATATGTATTTATTTGTATTTTTATATAATTTATATTATATATATATATATATATATTTTTTTTTTTTTTTTTTTTTTAATTGTGCATAAATATCATATTTCTCTTAAATATATACATTAATTTGTGTGTATTTATATATACGTATTATTTACACACATTACTCACGCATATATTATGCAAACTCAAACTTTTATTTTGTATGCGATTAATCGCGATTAATCGTTTTGACAGCCCTAATATGCATGTTGCACCGGGTCAAAAATGCATTGCTGAGAAAAAAAAAAAAAACAGATGAGCCATATCTGTGTTTTCATTATTTTATTAATATTTTCAGAAATAATGTAAAATACTGGTAAATAAAACTAAACATTTACAAACATCTAACACTATAAACATGAATTTTAGTTGCCCTGAATCCACAATAAATCCTTTCAATTTTATAGTAATCAGAACAGAACAGAAATGAAAAATATATGTATAATATAAACAAATTTTAGTGGCATTCATTTTAACAATATTCATTACAAACGCCAAGCCTAAATTAATTTATTTAAAGTGCTATACAAACATGGGCTCACATACCTCTCTAATATGTGCGTTACATAAACTCGTTTAGGCTTGGAGTTTGAAAATGAATATTGTTTATAATGAATGTCACTATAATTTATGTATTATGTAATTATATTTATTTACAAATATTTTAAATAATTTCTGAATGTTAAATAATAAAAACTCTCTCTCTCAATGCAATTTTGACCCTGTGCAACTTAATTATTGGGTGGAGGGCTTCTGCAAATGTGCAACTATTGTAAAGTGTAACTGGAAACGGAAGCAGAATTGTTGAATTCCTCACAATCCCACCAAAGTGTCTCTGTCGATTCATTCTTTCCCCGTCCTTCCCTTCCAAGCTCCTCGGATACAGATAGATCTTCCCGGCTCTCTTATCTCCCGCTGCTCTCCGGCACACAGCTTCCTGTTTGCAGTCGAGCAGGACAAACATGGAAAACATTTCACAGTCCATCACGTTTGCAGCATGAGCCTGATAGAGATATAATTTTAGTTTTCCTGCTACAGACAATGAAGCAGCGAGAGAGAGAGATTGAGGAAGTTAATGTTCAGAATTCAACTCAAGTTAATGGCCGTTACCACAAAAAATCATTCCAACTGATGGGACAAAAAAACTGAGGTTACACTTACGACAGAAGTAAAAGGGGCATGAAAGTACATTTTAAAAAGTAAAACCACAAGACTTTATCATTACGCATGTGATAACATCACTAGGGCTCTATGATGTCAGCAATGCAGACGGAATCACGGAATCTAGTCATAAAAATGGAATTTACTGTATAACGCGGAATGTCATGGAATTTGGCCAATTTTGTATGACTAAATCAAGAGCTGTACACTTAATATGGACGAGTGTGTGTGAATATTAAAGACTCCTGACATGAAAATCATCTCCAGAGCTGCTCTGAGAGTCTCTTCAGCAGTGTTTCACTGTTTCATCTGAGAAAACTCTCGGCAGATACACACAAATTCACAACTCTTCATTGCATCTGGCCAAAATAAAAGATTTAACTTGAAGAAATTATGAAATGAATATATTACTATTGTACAGTAACATACTTCTCAATGTAATAACAACAATACAAATAATAATACAATATATTAAAACATTATTTTAAAGGCATATCACAAATTCAATTTAAACTGTTAACTGTTTGATTGCCAAAACAAAATGAATGAAATTTGTAAAATTTTATTTGATTACATTTTAAAAGATTGATTAAATTGTTAAACTTTAATGCATTCATTTGATAACCAATGTTTTTTACAATAATTGTGATTTAAAATACAGAACGTAGAAAAATTGAAACCGATATCATAGAATTACTGACAAATTAAACATTTCTTTCAGTGCACTATTAATAAATTGCCAAAGTGATTAAACATGCTTTTTGATTATTAAAATGTAATTAAACCATTAAGAAAAAGGAATCCAAAAAAATGAAAACAGAAAACATGGATTTTGGGAAAAAATAAAATGCATTTCATATTGTTAAAAATACAATATGTAGATTTTCACCGCTAGAGGTTGCGTATTCAAAACAAAGGCGTAGCTTGATGATGCCGGGATTGAGCATGGAATCTTGGGAGATGTTGTTTTCACCTCACAGCCGGTGGAAAAGAATCAGGACAGGACTTGAGCAGAAATCATGTTCATAGATGAGATTATTAACGTTACTGTAGTATGAAACAGAGCAGGACCGAGTGCTGTTGGAGTGGAATGAGGCCGCTGGAGCGATTGCTAATGAGAGACGAGCGCGACATGCACCTCAAGACCAGTGGAGCTTTTATTAAAGACAAGCGTTTCCACTTCTTCCAGTCAAGCGAATGAGGTAACACAGCACTGTTTATCATATTAGATACATATTAGATGAGTGTTGAAAATGATGTTATAACGTTACTCTGTGCGTTCGCTCGGCGGCTGCTGTGAGACTCTGTTACACACTGCAGTAAGATAGACCGATTTTAGAATATCATATTAAATGCTGGATGGCTTGTGTTGATAAATGGCATGCAATTAATTTTTAAACATTAGAAAATTACATTTAAACAATAAGACTAAACGTGTTGAGCTATATGACAATAATTTGTTTTCTGTCTATAAATGTAACCAAACAGTTGTTCCCTTGTCTAATAAAACATGTAAATATTAAAGCGTCTTTGGTGTTTTCATGGTTTCTACAAAATAAAATGTGAATAAAATGCGATATAAAAACAAATAACATGTGATGGTGTAGAAACCAAAAGGTAACCCGGATATGACGCCATTGATAGGCGACTCCCGGACACATCCCGTATCCTTGGTTAAAGTCACGATTCTCTCACGATTTACAAATAGTTGGAAACATTTAGGATATTGTAAGTGCTCAACTGAACAAAATATATAACACTGGCCTAGTGGTTTTTGGATATTTTACTGCAAAAATCTTACATATTGTGCCTTTAGCATTTTAATAAATTATTACATTTATCAGACATTCTTTTTCATCATTAACGTTAAACTAAATCATTAAAAAAAGGAATCCAGAAAAATTAAAACAGAAAACATGGAATTTAGAAAAAAATAAAATGGAATCTGGGGAAAATTAAACCGATTTTGTAGCTGAGTGCACTACACGGCAGACGCCTGATGTTTCTGGCGCTCAAACACTCAAGTTTCTGGTCTTCTGTCATGTTGTTGAGTGCATTCTGCATTGCAAAGCTTATTAAATAATTCATTTACATGATCACGGTCCTCCCTAATTGTAGGGGAAAAATGCACAAAAAATATGAACAAATTGCTGACAATTGGGGCGTTTGCTCACAAGCTTCTTTCTCGTAGTGTGTGTCAGGCTTTGCTAAACTCACCCGTGAAAAGTGTGTAAATATTAGATATACTGCACAAATATTTTACGACTTCACAAGAGAAGGAAAAATCCAACAATGTCCAAGAATGACTAAAATTAATACTGAATAATTTAAACTTCCTATCACATTAATCAAATCTACACATTTCATATTGCTGGGTCAGTTTTGAGCTAATAAAACAGTCATAACTTAATATTTTTCCAACTAAAACATTGTTTTGGTAACTTTTCATTAATGAGTGAATTATGCAAAAAATTCAAGGTTTTTAATTATTTTATTAATAAAATTTTTTTTTGAAATTCTTTGAACTTTAAAATTTTACAAGAAATACAGCAAAACCACTGTGATGCGAGATTTTTTTTTTCTTCAATCATCATGAATAGTTTTATTTGAATATAATCTGAATATGAATCTGGTCTTCAGAACTGACCCGAATGCGATCGGAGGGTTAAACCCATAAAGATCCAGACCACATTTAATACCACAGTAAGAGCTTTACTTTAAATATGGTATTTGCTTTAAAATGCTGATTGATGGTCATTTTCTTATTGATTTGTACTAAATCTGGAATCTGATTTCTTTAACATCACTGACGTCTAAAATCATTTGCATCTACAGCATCCATGTTTGATTGACACACACACACACACACACACACACACACAAAACAATAGACAAACAACCAATCTACTGACGTCTGCATCCACATTTTAGAGCAATAACACAAAACACACCAAATTACTCCAGCCACATGAACATCCACCGAGCAGCTCTCAAGAAGACACTCGTCCTCCTCTAATGACTTCAAATCAATACAGAACAAAAACACTGAGGTCGTTAATGGACCCTTAACAAACCAACATCCTCCTGCAGAACGGACCACATCCAGGCACTTTATCCAGAACAAACGGTGGTCAGACTTCACAACAACACAACAGCGTACAGATGAGACGTTAATGGGAGGATGGGATGCTGTGGGTTCATTTCCTCTGATCCCTCCTGTGCTTCGACTCGAAAACTGCTTTAGTCCAAATGGTTTTAATAGTTACTCAATTTAACACATCCGGACCACAGGAACTGGTGAATTTTAGGGCACTATGATTTCCGGAAAACTCAGAAATTCAGTCATAAAAATGTAATTTACAGTACATTTTCATTTGATAGCATTTTAAAATATTAAATTATTAATGTTTTATGCCTTCATTTGATTAGCGTTTTTGATGATAAAATCTGAATGCAGCAATTTTTTTATTAATAATGAAAAGCATGGCTGTGCAATAATTCAATTCACAAATATGGACTAGTGTCTATGATTATTAAACCACAAGACTATTATTTATTTAAATATGAAGTCTGCATGTTGTGTTTTCAAATATATAAGATCTTCACTAAAAACCTCCAAAATAAAAGCTTGGTTTAACTTGAAGAAATTATGAGAGAAACATATAACTATTTAATAATATAAAAAAAAGCAGTGTCCTGTTGTAAAGGAATAACTTTCAATGAATTATATTTTAATTTGATTACATTTTAAAAGATTTATTCAGGTGAGTGCTTTTAGTTGATTAAAATTTAATTAACCAATTAATGAAAAAAAACTGAATTTGGGAAAAAATAAAATTAATTGTAAGGAACATAAATATTCACAAATTCAGAAATTTCAGCATTACAATCAGCAGTTTGATGGCAGGCAGATGGAGAATTTTGGTTTTGCTGCGACTACATTTTTTACCGATTTTAAAAACTAAATTCTTCAAACGACAGTCAGACTCATCTCACACACACACACACACACACACACACACAAAGTATCATTAGTGTTGGGGAAATGTACTTTTAAAAGTAGTGTTACAATATTGCATGACTCCCTAAAAAAGTAACTGACTGCATTACTTAGTTACTTTTTATGAAAAGTAATGTTACGTTACTTTTGTGTTACTTTTTCTCACATGGGCTGGGCTTGCTTGTTTGTTTTTTAAAAACAAAAGTTCTATTTTTGGAAAATCTATAAAGACCCTTTCATCGGATTGAAGAAGAATAGAAGGCATGAGAAGAAAGTTCAACACTCTTACTGAAGCAATACATTTTTTTTTAAAAAAATAAACACAAATGTGATGTTTATCCAAAGTCATTTTTGCTTAGTATGGTTGAATTGGAGCATTGAAGGTCAGCAGCAAAGATATTGGTTAATAAAGTGAGATCAAAAACAAAATGTATTTAACATAGTCAAACGCAAACTTGTTTAATTATTGCAGGTTTGCATAATATTCTGTTTTTATTCATTTTGAGGAATACTGAATCTGTTTTCATGCAAGTGAGATGAGTAAATGCATGCTCACATTTAGTCTAGAACTACAATAACCATCATGTTCACACCACACACACAACACCTCTGTATTTACTCACGATTCCTCTCAACAAAGTTTACATATAGGAAAACAAAGTAACTTGCAAAGTAAATAATCAGTACTTCAGATCAAACTCAGAAATTTTGTTGTAAATTGTAAAGTGATGCATTACTTGTTACTTAAAAGTAATCTGATTACGTAACTTGTGTTACTTGTAATGCTTTCCCCCCCAACATTGAGTATCATCAGTATCATGTCTCCTTGTGACCCTGCTGTCATGTGACATGTTGTAGTGACTACAGCAGTGCGCTTAAACACCTGATCAGACCAATCCTCATCCATCCTGCACATCCAGCCTGACGGGCATTTCTACATTAAGAACAGCGTCCTCGTTCATGAAATCTCCAAACTGCATCACCGTGACCGAGCGATCCGTCACGATACGCTACAGAATGCCATTCTGAGCACAATGAATGA
Organism: Chanodichthys erythropterus; assembly: GCF_024489055.1. NCBI lineage: Eukaryota > Metazoa > Chordata > Actinopteri > Cypriniformes > Xenocyprididae > Chanodichthys > Chanodichthys erythropterus. Next base: position 4,353,502 of record NC_090225.1, read on the forward strand.
GATGAAGGAACACAAACTCACAGCAAATACTGACTAGGAGGAAAAAAGAAGAGAAACACACACACACACACACACACACGTGACTCCTTCCAATCAGGAGCACATGAGGGATGATGGGAAAAGATCCCCGAACAGATCACTGGCAGAACACCACAAAACTACCGTCATAGAGAACAAAATACAGCCTGAAAAGTGAAACTCAGAAGGCCAAACTAAATATTATATGAGCCATTTTATTTTACATTTTATGTTTTTATTTTATTTATCTAAAAATAGATGTATTACCATCATTTTCTAGCAATAAACAATAAATATTATATTATATTATATTATTATATTATATTATATTATATTATATTATATTAATTATATTATATTATATTATATTATATTATATTAGCCAAACGATGACAGATGCTGCGTTAATTGTTAATTTTCAACACGTTAAAAAGCTATTAATAATACTTTTAATAATAATAATAAATTATTTGAAAATGTGTTATTTTTGCATAACCTCAATAAGAATTAGAGAAAAAATAATAAATATTATTAAAACTAAATATTATGAGCCGTTTTATTTTACATTTTACGTTTTTATTTTATTTATCTAAAAATAGATGTTACAGTCATTTTCTAGCAATAAACAAATATGCAAATTAAATATACTTTATAAATATTTTATCTAATATAATACATAATTTATCATATAATATATAATTCATAATGTATAATTCATAATATAATATAAAATATAATATAAAATATAATATAATATAAAATATAATATAAAATATAATATAATATAAAATATAATATAATATAATATAATATAATATAATATAATATAATATAATATAATATAATATAATATAATATAATATAATATAATATAATATAATATAATATAATATAATATAATATAATATAATATAATATAATATAATATAATATAATATAATATAATTAACACTGGCCAAACGATGATGGGTGCTGTGTAAATTGTTAATGTTCAACACGTTAAAAAGCTATTAATAATACTTTTATTAAAAATAATAATAATAATAATAATAATAATAAATTATTTGAAAATGTGTTATTTTTGCATAACATTAAGAATTAGAGAAAAAATAATATTATTATTGTATTATTATCATCATTATTTTGCCTTTACAGTCATTATTATTATTTTATTTTTTTTATTTTTTTATTGCACTACAGTAATAAGAATTAGAGAGAAAAAAAATGTCATGTAAATAATGCCACAACGCAAAATAATTTAATGGTCCTAAAACAAAGCTTAATTTTTTTTCTTTTTCCCTCTGCATTTTGGTGTATATATTAGCCGGGCCACTTTATTATGGACTCATGCATACGTGTAACGAGGCCCACAGCAGCTCCGTCGCTCCAGACGTCCGTCTGCTAGAAACTTCTGCTCAGTGTTCAAACTCTCTGCTCAAGAAGAGAGATGAGTGGAGGAGTCACCGTCTCCAGTGTGAGCAGATGGTGAGGGCAGCACATCAGAGAAAGCTGTGTGTGTCTGTGTGTGTGTCTGTGTGTGTCTGTGTGTGTCTGTGTGTGTCTGTGTGTGTCTGTGTGTGTCTGTGTGTGTCTGTGTGTGTCTGTGTGTCTGTGTGTGTCTGTGTGTGTCTGTGTGTCTGTGTGTCTGTGTGTCTGTGTGTGTGTGTGTGTGTGTGTGTGTGTGTGTGTGTGTGTGTGTGTGTGTGTGTGAGAGAGAGAGAGAGAGAGAGAGAGAGAGAGAGAGAGAGGTGAAAGCACGACTGGCAGGTGGGCGTCTGAGCGGAGAGGGATCTTGCTGGCACTGTGACGCCCACAAGCTTTAGTCAGAAACAGAGCAGACTTAGGGAAGTGGGGCTTGTCCCCGTTTCATACATCCAGACCTAGTTATTCTACATGCCCCATATACATGTGTGTGTTACAGAGAGGGAGAGAAAGAGAGAGACAAAAATAGCTATGCAGTGAGATAGAGATATATATGAATATGCAATTGAGTGTTTTCAGTTATCCGATCACAGGTGGTCAGCAGAGACGAATATCATTAAAATAGAACAAAAATGCTTACATTCACCTTCAACATGCTGGACACCATTTAGTTCTTGTATTTGATGAAAACATCATCAAATTAACAAAATACATTTAATAAAACAGTTCAAGAATCAACAGGCTACTGGTGTGCGTAGAATTGCAGGCTAAACTCTACACAACTCACTACATCAGCACTACATCACCTCCAGTTCTCACATTCTGCCACAGGCACGTCACATGACCTCTACTCACGCTGAGAGGCATTCTGGGTAGAGTGCTGTTTAACTCACGGAGTAAATCAGGATAAAAGTATTCCTCGTTCCCGTTTCTAGGTGTGAAACGCTGATCTATTTCAGTCTGGAGCTTCCTCCTACACATCAGACACCGAGAGAGAATCGAGACTCCACAATGATTGTGTCTAATCGCCACACAGGCACACTGGGTAATGGATCACAGCACACGGCCCGCTCATTCACCATACATGGGCACCTGCCTGGAATACTGATGGCGCTCCAAGAGATTTTTGTCATGATTCCACAGACTTCCCATGGGTGAAGAAAGCCAGATCACACACACACACACACACGCAGGATCACGTCCACTCTCGTATGGATGGAGTGGTGGGAAATATCACTTCTTACCTCCCACCATGCAGATCACAGGTGCTGCTGGGAGTCTCTCTCACATCCAGGAAGTCAAAAAACAGGCAGGAAAGACTGGTCTGAACTTTAATGCATCAAACAGATACACAGCTTTACTCAACTGAAGCATCCTGGAAACTAAAGAACAACTCAAAATACATCAAGATGAGTATTAAGTTAAAATTTTTCTTAAAATATTACATTACATGAATAAATTCAAAAATCTAAGATAATGAGAATAAAATCATAGTAATATGAGATTAAAGTCATAAGATTTTGAGAAAAGCCAAAATTAGGAGAATAAAGTAAAAATCTGAGATAACAAGAATATAATCTCATATTGGCACAATTTGTCAAAATGTTTTGAGGAAAAAAGTAAAAATTATGAGAAAAATCTAAGATAAAAATAACAATTTTTTTTAGAAAAGTCAAAATTACAAGAATAAAGTAAGCAATCTGAGAAAACATGAATAAAATTGTAGCAATATGAAATTAAAGTCAAAATGTTTTAAGAAAAATTAAAAATTAAGAAAAAAAAACATAAAAAAAAGATACCAAAAAAAGTCAAAATTTTAGATTTAGAATTTTTTAGAAGTCAAAATTACAAGAATAAAGTCAAAAATCTAAGATAAAGAGAATAAAGTCTTAATTTTTTTGAGAAAAGCCAGAAATAACAAGAATAAAGTCATAGTAATTTGAGATTAAAGTCATAATATTTTAAGAAAAAATAAGAATAAAGAAACAAATCTGAAAAAAAAAAACGAATACAACTGCAGCAATATGATATTAAAGTCAAAATGTTTTTTAGAAGAAGTAAAATTGAATAAAAAAAAAAAAAATCTAGGAAACCAAAAATCCTAAATTTAGAATTTAACATTTTTAAAATTGCAAGTAAAAAATGTCAGATTATGAGAACAAAGTCTGCAATATTAGATTAAAGTCATAATATTTTGAGAAAAGTCAAAATTAGAAGAAAAGTAAAAAATGCAACATAATAAAGTCATAATTTTTTTAGAAAAATTACAAGAATAAAATCAGAATTATGAGAAAGTCATAGAAATATGGTATTTATGTAATATTCCGACTCTAATATTGCACTGCAATTACTTTGTTCTTGCAATCTTTTGTATGTGGCACTAATACAGCATCATACTAAAGTTTATTAACTGAAATACACAAAACCTGACATTTGCACATAGAGTAGCTGGTTGTGTTGGTGTGTTGTGATTCGTCAGTGGTGATCTAGTAACCTTGTGTACAAGATGCACCACTAGATCAGCTAGTGAAGGGCAAAACCAATCCATCCGATTCACTAAATCATGTTTTCAGCAACATTTATTACATAATTCTCAAGGCAAGCACATGATTTCTTCTCGCTTTTATTTCTTTTAAGCCACATGCTTACATTCCTGAGGAAAGGCAAGTCCAAACCCGCATGTAGCTCTGCTTCTGTGAGCTGAACGCACTAATGCAGCTCTTAAACTAGAAAGAAGGTTTGTTATTGTTAAAGACGACCTATTCTGCTGTTTTCCATGTTCATCTGTCTTTAGTGTGTAATGTTGCTGTTTGAGCATGAAAAAGGTTTCCAAAGTCCCTCCAGCAGGAGTTATTCTCTATATCAGTGTCACTGTTTCTGAACTCCCTGAAATGAGTTTTCTTCCAGGAACAAACACGTCATAATATTCCTCATTTAAATAATTCCCACCCAAGGCAGACGCAGAATAAAGGGGCAGGGCCTGGTTGAGTTAGTAGTGTGTTGAAACTGACTGTTATGATAAAAGGCGGGACATTTCCCAAACACGCTCGAATTGCTGACCAATCAGAGCACACTGTGCTTTTCAGAAGGAGCGTTACTGACAGACTGGGAAGAGAGGAGCTGCAACAGTGAAAAATATGAGGAAAATAATGAACATTCAAGCATGAAAACCTGTTCTAGTATGACTTCTCATTTGAGGAGCTCATTGAGCAACATGAGCATTTAGTTAAAAATCTCTCTATGATACACTGAAGTCAGTAATATGGCATTGAACAACATGCGAGTGAGTGACTGTCAGACGTGAACTATCCAGTGCTGGAGTCCAACAGGGCGTTTCCACAGACGTGCCTCTACATGGAGGAAACACATACCTCATGTATTACCAGCCTAAATTTACCAAACATTACATGACAGGCCAGATGTTTGTAAAGAACTTCTGCAGGTTACTGTAAGAATGACGTCAGGCTGCTGAACTCAGATCAGCTGTGCGTGATGAAGAGCACGAGCCATTACACACTGACAATAATCAGAAATGTTTCTTGAGCAGCAAATCATCATATTAGAATGATTTCTGAAGGATCATGTGACACTGAAGACTGGAGTAATGATACTGAAAATTCAGCTTTGATCACAGTATAAATTACACTGCAAATTACTATATTTTCACATAGAAAACAGCTGTTTTAAATTATAATAATATTTCACTATTTTCAGTTTTTTTTTTTAATCAAATAAACACAGCCTTGGTGAGCAGAAGAGAATTTCAACAGTTGAGTCTCAAACTCCATTGTTTCCTCCTCCTTATATAAATCTCATTTGTTTAAAAGACCTCCGAAGAACAGGCGAATCTCAACATAATGGCGACTGTTACGTAACAGATCATTAATATGTACGGCAACAATATTTGCATATGCCAGCCCATGTTCAAGGCATTAGACAAGGGCAGCCAGTATTAACGTCTGGATCTGTGCACAGCTGAATCATCAGACTAGGTAAGCAAGCAAGAACAACAGTGAAAAATGGCAGATGGAGCAATAATAACTGACATGATCCATGATATCATGATATTTTTAGTGATATTTGTAAATTGCCTTTCTAAATGTTTCGTTAGCATGTTGCTAATGTACTGTTAAACGTAGTTAAAGTTACCAGAGTTTTACTATATTCACAGAGATTTTCATTATTTTCATTTTTAAACACTTGCAGTCTGTATAATTCATAAACACAACTTCAATCTTTATAAATCTCTCCAGTAGTGTGTAATGTTAGCTTTAGCCACGGAGCGCTATCAAACTCATACAGAATCAAATGTAAACATCCAAATAAATACTATACTTACGCGATTAGACATGCTGCATGACGAACACTTTGTAAAGATCCATTTTGAGGGTTATATTAGCTGTGTGAACTTTGTTTATGCTGGTTAAGGAAAGCGCAAGCTCCGGGGGCGGGGAGCACAACAATTTAAAGGGGCCGCAGCCTGAATTGGTCGCATAGTTAACGATACCCCAAAATAGGCAATTAAAAAGTGAATAAAAAATAAATAAATCTATGGGGTATTTTGAGCTGAAACTTCACAGACACATTCAGGGGACACCTTACACTTATATTACATCTTTTGAAAAGAGGTTCTATGGCACCTTTAACAAAGGAATCCTTAATGTAAAGTGTTACGAAGACTTCTTTCAAAAACAATATCTTTTGAACAGTAGTGTATATCTTGCTTTATTATATCAATTTCATATTTTATTTTTATAAATCAAAAGAGTTTTTTTCTTCACATTACAGTAATGAGAATTTGACAAAAGATGTGCTTAAATGTCATGAAAATAATCCCACAATGCAAAAAAAAAAAATATTAATGATCCTAAAAAATAAAATAGATATATATATATTTTTTTTTTTAATTTTCATTATTAAAAATATAATTTCTTATTCTTGTATCGGTATAGGGGTGAAATATACATCTTTCGTGAGATTCTCTGTCTCTGTATGCATGTGCGCACACCACAAACAGCAGCTAAGAGGAGAAATGCATGTTTTACAGGTTCTTGCATATTGAATTACAGCATTTCTGTTTGGTTTTCACACATCAAAAAGCAACAACAGTGTTTAATGAAAACTACAGCCAAAGCTATGGGCGTTTCACTACGGGCCAAAAACACAGTCAACATCAAACCCTTTTACTACTGCCCTTACCCTGCATTACACATAGTCCTAATAAAATAAACAACCGACTATAGCTGGCATAATTCCCATGATAATGATGTTGTCGAGCAGATGAGAACATTATCTAAAGATAGTTCATTCCGACTCCTTGATATTATTCCAAAATGTTTTAGCTTTTAATAAATCATATGGCTGGAAATATAAACAACCTATTCAGTATCAACTATGCACAGCACAGCATCAGCTGAAACAACTCCTCAGTTCCTGTGAATTTCTATATAATTGACCAAAAAAAAAAAAAGAGAAAGAGAAAGAGGCACACCCACATTTCTCTTCTAGTAATACATCAGCATTGCTGCATTATTAGCAAAACATATTCCGGAGGGATGGATGGATGTTGTCTGTTACGATATAGATTATGTGATTTTGACTCCTAAATTCTAGTCATGTCATGAAGAAACATAGGGGTGGGAATCTCTAGGCACCTCACAATTCGATTCGATTACGATTCAGAGGGCTGCAATGCGATGATAAAACGATTATCAATGCATCTTTTTTTTTCTATACAAATTTTATTTTCTCTCACTGTGTGACTACTTGGTACTTTTAAAGCAAAGTATTTGTAATGATCCATAATGAATTACTTCCATTATCTTTTATTAATAAAACAAATGGAATTGATTTGGCAAGTCAACTGGAAGGTTACATTTGCCAACATATGTCCCAGCACTGCAAAGAACCAACAGGAAAAGAAATGTGTGCCTTTAGCAGCATACATGTAGTAAATTAATCCAGACTTCAGCATATGCTGAATCACTAACATAAAATAACAGACTTCAAACTAACATCCTCCTGTTATGTGCAATAAGCAATATAACAATATTAATAATATAGCAATAACACAACTTGCATATAGTGTGGGTTGTCAAGGGTTGCGTTCCCCAAAAAGCATCTTAAGCCTAAGTTGATCGTCGAACAAATGCTACCAAAGGTCTCTACAATCAACTTAGTCTCACAATGCTTTTGAGAAACGCCATCCATCCACTTCATACGCTAGCTTTTAATGCAGAGAACCAGTCAGATTTCTCGCTCACATATCATGGGTCTCTTACGGTGTGTATCCACTGGTGCGAAGCGAGCAGGGCAGAGTGAGCATTTTCAGTTAACTCCTATGGAAACTCAACTTCCATAGAAATGAGTTAAAACGCTCGCTCTGTTCCACTTGCTCCACTTCCACGCTTCATAGTTTCCCCTTTTGCTTTCCGTCAACATTACGTTATCAATTAACATTAAGAAAATCGATTTTTGACATTTGTGAATCGTCCGAGTCCGCATTGCGATGCATCTAAGAATCAAATTTTCCCCCACCCCTATCAGACTACACATTGCTTCCCAACCAATCATCGCTTGTCATCCTTAATGACATGCATGATGTAAGTTTGAGGGCAGAACTAGAGGCTGACATCTGGAAGCAAACAAAGGTTGTACCGAGGGCTACAGAATTAATTGCAATTAAAACGCAATTAAATTGCACACGATTTGGCAAAGGCTCTGATTATTTCATGCGTAGCTTGTCAGAGTTGTACGGCTCTGTGATCAGTAGTAAATGCTTCTCCATCTGAAAGCCAGAGGGAGCTCTCGCACAGAAACTCCAAATATGCCCTGCTGCCTAAGTAGATAGCATGCGTCATTCCAGTAAATCCCTATGGGCATCATATTAATCGCTGTAGCTGAATAAACAGAATATTGAAACGCTTTGATTAATAATCTAATAAACACACGACTGCCGATACCAATACCAGACGAGGAATAAGGGTCTTATCTAGAGAAACGATCGGTCATTTTCTTAAAAAAATACTTACAGAAAAAACAAAACTGGCGCCGCGTTCATTCCGTAAGTTGAACAGGGAAGGCATAGGACATACAGCGTAAGCCTTTTGAAGAATATGGAAAGCAGAAGCACGTGCAAAGCGATCATTTGTATTTATAAAGCATATATAGTTGTATTTTTTTCAAAAATGACCAATAGTTTCGCTAGATAAGACCCTTATTCCTCATCTGGTATCGATTAAAGCCCTTTGAAGCTGCACTGAAACTGTAATTTTGACCTTCAACTGTTTGGTGCCCATTGAAGTCCACTATAAGGAGAATAATCCTGGAATGTTTGCATCAAAAACTTAATTTCTTTTCGACTGAAGAAAGAAAGACATGAACATCTTGGATGACATAGGGGTGAGTAAATTATCAGGAAAGTTTTATTTGAACTAATCCTTTAAGAAGCCACATCATCTCACAGAAGGATGATAAACTGTCGTTATACAGTGAGTTTGGAGTAAAAACATGTTAATAAATGTTGTCTTTTGTTGGACAAGATGTTAATAAGTGCTTTCAAAAGCGACTCAAACTCGCAGTGCTTTCAGATGGATTAGCATTTGGAGCCATGCTTCATTGACAAGCTGTGCATAAAAAAATAACATTTAAAAAAATAAATAAATAAAATTAAAATCACAGCCTTTGCAATTTCATAATCGCATTAAGCCAATAAATAGACATCAATGATGCTCTTCACTGAGTGTTTACTCAGATATACACAGGAGCATTTGAAAGCAGGCGTCTATCTGCGGACTGGTTCGCGATATACTTTCAAACGCATGCGCTTTCGAATTCAAACACTTCCGTGTGTTGATCATTGTAGCCAATCATAGACATATCCGATGAACACAGAAACAAAATGGTCAATCAGAGGTATTTACGAATCTGCTTAACAGTGCTCAAAGCATCACATTTTTTAAATTTCAGTACTGATTGGTACCGAAGTCGATACTTTTGACAACTCTACATTCCTCCATTGCATAATTCAACATAGCAGCACTAATACCATCTTCTTTCATTTCACCATGTTTGAAAGCTTTGTACAGAAGAGCTTCTGTGCTCCTATTGGTCAATGTGACGATCGTGGAGAACCGAAAACATTGAACATGCAAGTCTTTCAGTCAGGAAGCGTCGTGGTTTTCGTCCACTATGATACACTATACGAAATAAAACACTTGATTCTTGCATCCCGACGGCCATTGTCATTTACGAATCATGATGACATCCTATATCAAACAGATCATGCCAAAATCTGCTGATATCATATAGTCTGAACCCGGAGTAGAATAACTCAGTGGTTCACAACCTTTTGTCCTTGAAGAGAAGACAAGATCACAGGAAAAGCTTGACATGTGCCAGTAAATATATATAGTATAATTGTTTTGTCAAGATAACTTGAGATCACAAAAACAAGACTGAAACATAATAACAGACCATTCTATTAGCCGTTTCCAGAAATATTTCTCTTTCTCTCAACACAACCCACACACAGCTTAGAGGAACATCGGCCGCGACTGTAATTCCCAAAGCCACTTCAGTTAATGGCTCGTGCTCGTTTGCGATGCGCCTCAAGATAATGTAAAATCCATTATCAATAATCAGAGCTGCTCTGAGATGAGAGGACGTTTATTCTTAATTCAGCTCCTGCTTTTCAAAATCTAATTTTCTGTTTCTAAGTGACGAAGCACAAAACTCATGAAAACAGCTTCTTCAGCAGCACTGAATTTCGTGACGTACTGAAGCTCTCTGCCTCCATTGATAAAAACACTCATTTCACACTCATTACAGGCTGAACGACAGCTGGCTGACGCTGGATTCATACGCTAATGAACCGCTACACATGCATGTGCAAAAACAAACGTCCGGTGAACTCTGGCCTGTGAATGTGAGAATATAGAGACAAATAGAGCAGGCAAATGTCACAGAACATAGAGGAACTCTAAAGGAGTTATTTATGGCAAGAGTCATGATCTAGTTTTGAGGTGCAGTAACTATGATGCATATCTGAAGTGAAGCAAACACAAGCAGACAGAACTAATAAGCTATCGAGAGAATTTGAGAGAGACGGTAAAGAGGGAATGAAGAGCTGCCACAGATCTCTGCTATCAGAGGAGTTATCTAGCTCAAATGCAGCGCAAACAGCAAGACTTCATTACACAATAACCAGAGTTCTCTGATCGGACTACTAATCAAAATGTTGTCATTAAATTATGTTAGGGTTAGTCCCTTTTCATTGTACATCTGATAACATTTCCCACTGATATCAGCACACTTTATCTGTTCTGTATTATTAGCCAGCAGCTGAGCACAAATCAAGCAGCGAGTCATTCTCAACTGTTAACAACACTAGATAAGACTAAACTGTCAAGAAAATGTTGGGTCATATCTCACTCCAAAATCAGAAATTATAAGAAATGATCATTTCGCTTAAAGACATTGAAATATAATATTACACTGTAAAACAATGGTTTTTCGAAGTTGTAAATAAAAAAAAAAAATGTTTATTTCAGTTACTGTACTTCAAAATTCCATGTTAATTTGACGTGTTACCCTAGCAACTGCATAGCAACCACCCTGTGTACCCTAGCAACCACATAGCAATATCTATCTATCGAACTACTAAACTAAAACTAGGGCTGACCAATAATGAACTCGATATTGCGTAGCTTGTCAGTGAACTACGGCTCTGTCTATTAAATGTCGCTCCATTTGAAAGCAGGTGATGGCGATTTCACGGTAATCAGGGAACCGGCTTTACTGACGAAATGCGCGTGACAATCGCATGCGATATATCAAAATTGAAACTTTTAAAACTACTTCAAACTTTCTGGCTATGCTTTTTCAAGCCAACTTAAAGTTTGTCTTCAAACTTTTTTATCTAGTATTCATTGATGTTTATTTCGTTCTGTACAGTAGTAAAGAGGAAAGGAGGATCGCATTCACTCACAATCCCTAACAAGAGTTCAAGTTGAAAGCTGAAAGTGACGCAGCTTGTCTTTGATCAACTTTCTTTTCATAGTTTAAATAAATGCAAGCCTATGCCTATTGCTTATCCTGTAAGTTCGGAAATAAAATGTCTTACTAAAATATAAAAATTTAAATGTCGGGTAATTATTGATTATGATGGATTTTTTACAATCCTGTCCAACAAAATGATGGCGAAACGCAAGTCTAACGCAACCTCTAGTATATATTATATAAAAAAACAAAACCCGCCCCCCCTTCGGACCCCACCACCGCAACACCGGCGGTTGTTGCCGATTTACCACCGCGGTAGTAAAAATTTGCCACTGTCACAGCCCTATCTGCAATGCAAAGGGAGATCATTTCTTTTACAAAAATCACTTTTTAAGGACTTCCCAAGTCAGTGACATCACAAACCCCAATATTTACATAAACATTGCCCCTGAGAACAAGCAACAAAGGGGTGAGGCCATGTTTGGATTGCTTTAGAGAAGAGGAAGAGTTGTTGTAGTAGAGTAACTTGTAACTTCCATCAGTGTCCAACTCCAATTTGAACAATGTAAGGCTGAACTCAGTTACTGACAACAGGGATGGGCATTTTTGGCAATTTTTTGGCAATAGGTTTCAAAAACGAGTTATCGAGAACTCTGGGGCGGGGCGGGGCGTGTGCATGATCATCATGGAAATAATGAATATCTGAAGACTTGAAATGAATGTTAAAAATAAAAATATGACATGAAAACATGATTAGAACACTGTTAGATTGATCATGATGCAGCAATGTTATTAATAAGGAAGCATCTAAAAGGAATAGCTGCCCGAGGTGAAGAGTGACTTTATGCCAATAAAACTGCAGCCCGTTCTATGACACATCCTATGATGTTAATCAGATAACTTAGATACATATTATAGACGTGACATTACAACTTGTATCGGCACAAAAGGATGCAAATGCCAGTGAACTTACGTGTTACTCGCTATAGCAATAGTGAGAGAGAAAGAGTGGGAGTGAGAGAGAGCTCGTGCCGTGATGCGCTTTCATGACAGCGCACTGAAACACAGGCAAGGACAGAATTTACTGTAGATTTCTATAAAGTTCTCATCATGTTTATCGCAGATCTGTGCTTTATTTTCATCTACATGGTTAAGCGATTCCATAAATCGCCTGTGCATTTTCAAAGCCATACGAATTATACAAATTATGCCATTAAACAAATATGACGAAAAAAGCACTGCTGCATTATTATAACATCATTCATTTTATTTTTATTTTTTTAAAAGAAACATCTAAAAGCAATATGACGGTCTCAAATAACTCAGATAGTCAATATCAGGCATCGTTGAGCATGAAACTAAACACTGATATGCAGTGCAAGCATGTTAATAAATGTTGATATCCCAACCCAACGCATCCTGTATTAGATTAATCAGATGTAGCCATTAAAACTTTCATCTGCAAAAGGTTTGCGAATGCAAACATGAGAAAGTAAAACATCTTGTCAAAGTGAAGCCAGACATCACTATGTGACTTTGAGGCCATTCTCTCTCTTCTCACGTCTTTTGACGCATGCTGTGGAAAGCTAAACAATCAGAGCTCAGGGCGCCGCTCAAAGTGCTGCTATAACCAATCAGGAGGAAAGAAAAACATTTCGATCATCGTTTACATGATCGATGGTTGCTGTCACGGTCGAGTACTCGAGTCCTCGATCGCTGTTGCACATCCCTAATTGACAATCCTCATTTTGGCTGCGTGAGATTCTCCAGCTTTGTTGTTGTTGAGCAACCGAAGCGCAAGCTGTTAAAGCTCCGCCCTCTTTTGGAAAGCAGCTCATTTGCATTTAAAGGGACACACACATAAACGGCATGTTTTTGCTCACACCCAATTAGGGGCAAATTTGACAAGTTATAATAAATGATCTGTGGGGATTTTGAGCTGAAACTTCACAGATACATTCTGTGGACACCAGAGACTTATATTACATCTTGTGAAAAGTTTTGGAAAAATTTCACATGTTGACCATTTTAATTTTCAGTATAATTCAATTTTATATAAACTGAATTACTATAATAATTATTATTATTATTATTATTAAATTACGATATATTAATTTAAAATATATAATTATATAATTATTATATAAAGTATATTATAATTACTTATTAGTTAATTTATTGTTGTAATGTTAGAAAATAATGATATAGCATTGAAATGCAGTATTTTCTTTATACACATCAAGCCAAAATAAAACCAAATCAATGTATTACAGTATTTTTATTGTAATATAGTCATAAATTTAAGTACAAAGACTTAGTAGTACACAATACTACTTTTACAATACTGCAATAATACTGTTAATGGTCCTAAAACTGCATTTTCTTCATTATTTCTATACGTTTCTTGTGATTGTGGGGTGTAAGAAACGTGGCATGTTTTTGAGAGACTTTCAGCATACGAGGCTCTGATGTCAATGTGAGCTCACACTATCCTGTTTGCCCATCAGATATCAAAACCACATTTTATGGGCGTAATTTCGCACCTGTGAAGTCGGTTCACCTGGATGGCAGCCAGGCCAGCTGATTTCCATAAAGGAAAGGCACTCCTATGTCCTGAAGAAGAGCATCCCATCCTAATGCTCCGTTACAGCATCCGGCAAGCTTTTTATGTCTCGCATCTTCCCCGAAGCACTTCAACAACAAACCAGGGCAGAGCACCTGAGGAAAAATGACTACGCTGGACGAATTCAACAGCACTTGACAAAAACAGTGGAAGCCGTCCAGCCCTAAACACCTCATCTTGTGATTGCTGACAAAGGCCTCATTTACTTCATTCATGCAATTTGGAAAATCCTTGCATTTGCGGCTTGTGCTGCACAAAAGGCCCATTCAGGGACGAGACGAGACGTCTGAACATGTTAAATATTTAGGTGCAATTGCTCATGCAGGACTCTATAAGCAGCGTGCTGGTTTTGGCCGCGCTCGCATGTAAAACAAGTAATGGATAAACAGTGACATTCATAAGACAGCAGTTCAGCGGTCATGACAGGCCAACTATTTATAACTCTAAAGATAGATAGTACGGGAGAGTTCCTCTTCACATACATATGAAAACAGCTAAGAGCTCTTCACGAACAAATAAACAGATCTGAACTAAACTTCTCACATAACCTGATCCAGATCCAGAGTAAACTATAGCAAAATCCTCCAGACCTGAATGTCAAGTACTGACACGTTTATTTAAGAGTATTAAACTCTTTCTAAATGGCTCTTTAACTTTACTATTGTTTATTCAGAGGAGAAACTAATTTGCCTAAACCTCAATTCACCCTTATCTACCACAAGTTTACATAATCATTTTCATAGAGCGCAATAACAGGTGAGATTTCTATGAAACCACAGAGTCAGGAGTGAGGTCTTCTAGTCTTCTCATAGTTCAGAAGGACAGCAGTTAGTAGTAAACACTTAAATATAACTGATGGTGATGGTCACAGTTACGCTTGATGGATCACTGCTTGTTATCTGATTGCTCCAGTGTGATATTTCACACATGTTAGTGCATAAGGAGTCATTCAACTCAAAAACATTCTGCAATCTCTAGCATTTAAAGGGACAGTACGCTCAAAAATGAAAATTGTCAGAGACTTGAGAGTTGTTCCAAACCTGTATGAATGCATTTCTTCTTAGTTAATTTGAAGAATGTCGCTAACCAAACAGTTGTGGGGCACCATTGACTTCCACTGTATTTTTTCCATTCTATGGAAGTCAATGGTGTCCCAGAATTGTTTGTTTGTTATTCTTCAAAATATCTTCCTTTGTGTAAGTGAAAACTCAAGACAGTTAAGTTGACAGGTGTGTTAGACACGTTGAAAATTTTTGAACATTACATATGCCCTGTGGCAACTGCTGTCAATCAACCCATCAATCAATAACCCTGATCAATACAGCATTAGACGCTGAAACCGAAAGGTTGTCGTTTCGAATCCCGTTCTGGTTAATTCATAAACTATCATCATTGATAATCACAGTTTACTCCAGCAGGATTAGTATTAAGTGTACTGCTGTGGATAAAACATCTGTTAATTGAGTTTTTAGTAACCAAACAGCGACTTACATCTTCAAACAGTGATCCAACGTTGGCAGTAACCAGCAATATTCCCGCGCCCTGCGCTGTCAGCTTCCCCGCCATCATTAATTAGCTCGCGATCCGAACTAATGAGCTAATTTGAGCTGTTTCTGGAACGAGCAGTGTTATGGAGTCGAGTAGTGGTTCGTCGGGTTAAACGCTGCGGGTTCGAGTCTCGATCAGCTGGGCTCGTGCATACTCGTGCGCGTCTAGTACGCAAAATCAGAGAGCGGTCCGTACTCAAACGCGTCAGGCTTTACTTCTTCGCCGTCTTGGCCATGATTTGATGACTTTCCCCGTTTAATCCGCGGCGAGCGCCGGTCTGTGGAGCGTGTTTCGCTGTCGTTCGGTTCTCCCGTGCGCGCATTGCTCGCGTTTGTTGAGGGAGAACACACCGCTGCTGGAGTGAGTCCTGCGCTGCCCTGACGTCACTGAGCCAATGGAAAACGCGTCTCTTAAAGGGGCAACGCGTTATGCGTTACACATTGGCTTAGTGACGTGAGGTCAGTGCGTTTTTCAAAGGGCAACACAGCAGTGCCCTTTTAAGAGCAGCGGCGTTCCATTGGGTTGCTGATTGCATATAAAAATAGTTCAAAAGTTAGTTTGGGGTCACTACTACTTTTTTTGTAAAAAAAGTATGTTCTTCAAACTTTCTGTACATCAAATCTATCTATCTATCTATCTATCTATCTATCTATCTATCTATCTATCTATCTATCTATCTATCTATCTATCTATCTATCGTCTGTCTGTCTGTCTGTCTGTCTGTCTGTCTGTCTGTCTGTCTGTCTATCTATCTATCTATCTATCTATCTATCTATCATCTATCTATCTGTCTGTCTATCTATCTATCTGTCTGTCTATCTATCTTTCAATCTATCTATCTATCTATCTATCTATCTATCTATCTATCTATCTATCTATCTATCTATCTGTCTGTCTGTCTGTCTGTCTGTCTGTCTGTCTATCTATCTATCTATCTATCTATCTATCTATCTATCTATCTATCTATCTGTCTGTCTGTCTGTCTGTCTGTCTGTCTGTCTGTCTATCTATCTATCTATCTATCTATCTATCTATCTATCTATCTGTCTGTCTGTCTATCTATCTTTCAATCTATCTATCTATCTATCTATCTATCTATCTATCTATCTATCTATCTATCTATCTATCTATCTATCTATCTATATCTCTGTCTGTCTGTCTATCTATCTATCTATCTATCTATCTATCTATCTATCTATCTATCTATCTATCTATCTATCTATCTATCTATCTATCTATCTGTCTATCTATCTATCTATCTATCTATCTGTCTGTCTATCTATCTTTCAATCTATCTATCTGTCTATCTATCTATCTATCTGTCTATCTATCTATCTATCTATCTATCTATCTATCTATCTATCTATCTATCTATCTATCTATCTATCTGTCTATCTATCTATCTATCTATCTATCTATCTATCTATCTGTCTGTCTATCTATCTTTCAATCTATCTATCTATCTATTTATCTATCTATCTATCTATCTATCTATCTATCTATCTATCTGTCTGTCTGTCTGTCTGTCTGTCTGTCTGTCTGTCTGTCTTATATCTATCTATCTATCTATCTATCTATCAGGGTTCAGTGTGACATCACCATCATCATTGTGCATCATGCACTTTATTGCACTGTTAATTGCAGGATGGCATTTTTAAACTTTCTGTTAATATAATAACAGGAGAGCTGTTTAACCGTCGAATAAGTGTCATGCTCTGGGGAATCCCTGGAAAGGCTTATTGCATGAATTCTGGTAAACAATCTTGCAGTGAAGCACATAAGCAAGTGCCTTTGAATGCTCTAGTTTAATCTGAAGTAATGGGTTTTCATGCCATCTGTTTAATGGTGCATTAACTATTAAATCAGTCCAGGTGTGTATATGTGTGATGATTGTGTTGGAGACTAAAGCTGATGTGTGGCTCATTGTCATTCTGTTGAGGAAAGAAGGAAATTATCAAACCGCAACAACTTATTCAAAGAGTCCACAGCTGTGACTGGCAGCGCATGAGCTATGTGTGTGTGTGTGTGTGTGTGTGTGTGTGTGTGTGTGTGTGTGTGTGTGTGTGTGTGTGTGTGTGTGCGCGTGTGTGTGTGTGTGTGTGATCACTATTGTACAAGCCACAGTTTACACTTGATATGCTTGTACAGTCTCTTCCGGCTTGGCTTTTACCTGCATGCCTGACATCCCAGAAAGCCTGTTCGAAGAATTCCTGGAAAACCTGGAATTTTCAGTAACTTTGTAAGTAAATCTAAATACACCTGGAATGTCTCAGAAATGAAAACATTGATGAAAACCCATGGAAATTATTATGAATCGATTTGTTTTGTTTTAGTTATGATCAGCTGATTTTTGAAAATCTTTAATGCATTTGAGTGACTGAAAAAAATGTGAACATTAATTGGTCAAAACTAAATAAAATAATTATCTACTGATGCATTGATAACATGTATATGGTTCCATTAGTTAACATGAACTAACAGTGAAAACCACTTCTAAAGCTCTAAAGCATAATAATAATCATGCAATTATAAAATATCAGTGGGGTCAGAAAAATTATATTTTTTCTTGTTTTAATCATAAACAATTTTTATAATTTTTTTCAGAAAACAAGGCTTAATCTTCAGTCTTTTTGCTTCTTCAGTAAATGTATCTTGATTTAAGAATGATTCGATATTTGTGCGGGAAAACAAGACAAAAATAATTTTTGCAGTGTAATTAATGCATTAATAACGGGACCTTATTGTAAAGTGTTACGATGCATTTGACTTGCTTTTTTGAACGTTTGCTTGAATCTCATTTGGCAGTGACAGTGCAGACAGAGTTAAATATGTAGATGATCCATTGCTGAAAACAAAGCAGGAGGATTAATTACATTCAAATGAATACAGTGCCTTTGAACTTAAGCCTGTTCTTCTGTTTGTATTACATCAGTGCACAGGGATGTTAAATAGGCTACTCCCCTCTGGATGAGTCTCAATGGAGTTTGTAGCTGGTGATTATTGCAAAATCAGGATCCTAATGCAAAGCATCTGATTGGACACAAACCCTCTTACCATACTTTCCAAATAAATAAACACATGGACATGGAATAATGAGTGTAAATCATTTTATTATAAGTAAGTTTTTTGTAATTTAAGAGACATGAAACTATAGCACGGTAATTGAGACATAATTGATTGAGAGCCATTAAACACACACACACACACACATGCACACACAAAGATTTTCCTCAGTATTTGTCTTGTTTTTTATCTCAACATTCTTAACTCTCTAGTGCTATTCAATCATTTTTGACCGACAAATGTTTTTAAAATTTGGAATGGTACGGAACTTGGTAAAGGTTGTGGCACTTGCTATGTGAACACAAATATAATCATATGATTAAAAAAAGGTTAAATGGTCCTGAAAGAAATAGTCACACTTGTATTGTTTGCATTGGTAACGAATGGGAAGCGAATTTCATCTAGTGGAAGCGTTTGGTACTGCGCTCAAACAAAATCTGACTGAAAGCTCATTTTTTGAGATATCATCCTCAAATTTGGAGCACAAGTTTAGTTTTATGGCTTTGATTTTCCTCACAGTTTTAGTGTAAAGTGTTTTGAAAAATATATTTTTCATATAAAATTTAAAAAATAGTATTTTTGTGCATTTTTCATAATAATAACTTTTTTAGTTTCACTTTTTTCACTTCAGCAATAATCTCTTTAAAAAGAGACCAAACTTCAGTTTGTTGCTCCAAAGATTCAAGATTCACCACAGTTTAAGCTGGAAATTTCATTTTCGGGTCTAGGGTTAAAAGGTAATAAATGGATCATAACTATTCCATAAATATAATTTAGTACTATAAACCCCCTAAAAATACAAAATATTAAAAAAAATTATCAAACTATAATATAGTACATTATTTCATTGAAATTCATTGTCATATAATCAGTGTATGTAAATGTGTGTGTGTGTACACTGTATATACATTTATATGTACACTATAAACAGAAATACAAGGGAGTAAGAATAATTTCTTTCTCAAAACATTGAGTTTTGGTTTCTAAGTGATGAATTTATGTATAAGAGTTTTGAATGATGTGTGTAATGTAGAGAACTGTGTTTAGAGTTTTGCAGAAAGTTTCTTTTACAAGAGCAAGCTGAGTTTAAAGCATGTAATGTGCTTGTGGTTTAATCTAAAGATTAGGTATGAGTGAATGGTTTCACTGACTGGGCCTCAAGCACCACTTTTAGTGTGCAAGCAATTTAAAAAAAAAAAAACTGTAAGTGTAGTTTTCTGACAAAATAATCATAATTAAGTAGCAAAAAAATATCTGTAAATGGAATCAGAAAAATAATTTTCCCTTTGAATTAAGTTTATTTTTCTGATCCCACTGGCAGATATTTATTCTTGTTTTAAGCATAAATACGCTTAGTTATGATACATTTTTCAGAAAACAATTATGCATTGCATAGAGATTCTCTGATGCAGTGTTTCCCAACCCTGCTCCTGGAGACACCAACACTGCACATTTTGCATATCTCCTTTGTCTGACACACCCATTTCTCTACTAATGAGCGGATGACTTGAATCAGGTGTGTTTGAATTAGAGAGACAAAATGCAAAATTTGCAGTGTTGGTGTGCCTCCAGGAACAGGGTTGGGAAACACTGCTCTTTTGGCAAGGATGTAGCCTACTATGGAAGCGCCTACGATCACAGAGCTGAACACACGTGAGTCAGTGGAAATGCGGCTAAAAATACAGTCCGTAAAGGGGTTTGTCTCTGTGTACACACTGATAACATTCCCAGGTAACGTGTTCCATCCACTGCAAATACTACACTGCCGCCCGAAGCAGGATATCCCAGAGAGAAACACACGAAGGGAGGGGGGAAGTCAGATAGAGAGTTTATTTTAGGGTGCCTGACTGTGTGTGAAAACACAGCGAGAGAGTCGAAAGGACCTGCGCATGCGTGCGTTCGTCCGCTCCGCGTTCATTGGCCCAAAGCCGGCAGTAACCGGGATCAAGCCCCGCCCACAGCTGCTTGAGTAATGGAAAAACTGATGGAGGAATTCCAGTCTGGGAGGAAAAAATGTGAACTTTCACCCTTCTCGCTGGGCCGATCAAATTTAACCGGCCAAAAATAGAAAAACCTGGAAATCAGCAGCAAGTGTTTTCTCACTCTGATTCAGCCCTTCTGAAACCATAATAAACACTTTCACTTGTAGCTCTGAGTCAGAAATTGAGTAACGTGGGAAGCTGAGAGGCTTTAAAGTCACATGTTATATGCACACTGCAAAAAATGATCTTCTTCCTCAGTATTTTTGTCTTGTTTTCCAGCACAAATATCTAAAAATTCTTAAATCAAGATACATTTACTGGAGAAGCGAAATGGCCTAAGATATTATAAGTCTTGTTTTCTGAAAAATAGATCAAAATTGAGTAATTTTATGTTTAAAACAAGGGCAAATATCTGCCAATGGGGTCAGAAAAGACTATGATGAATAAGAGGGATTGATGACATCAGCTGAAAAGGAAATTCGTTTCAGAAGTGGAGCAAATTGTTAATATTATTATGAAGACACATTTATTTATTTAGAATAATTACACTGACCAACCATTTACAATAAGATCAATAACATGAATTTAACGAGTTCGTTTGCCCATATAATCTTTAGGGTATTAGGTTAGCTAATTTGGCTTGCTGTCCACTGAGGAGGGGCTCGATGAAGCATCTTCAACTCGAGCTCTGATACATCCATGTTCTCACCATCTCCAAAAAGCCAAGCTTATGTTGATTCCTGTTTTATTACGAACTGTCACATTCCCTTTTCAACAGCAGACTCTCCTCTGTTCGGCGTTTGTTTAAAACAGGTGATTCCCTGGAGGTTGGAGACTTAGTTGCTCCATGTTTTGACAACCAGGTTGCCTGGAGAGGGGATGTATCACAAACACATCAGCTGATCACGGGGGTTCCTCAGGGTTCAGTGCTTGGACCCCTCCTCTTCTCCATATACACTACATCACTGGGTCCCATCATACAGGCACATGGTTTCTCATACCATTGCTATGCTGAATACACGCAGCTCTTCCTTTCATTTCATCCAGATGATCCCACAGTAGCTGCACGAATCTCAAGCTGTCTGGTGGACATCTCAGCATGGATGAAAGAACATCAGCTGCAGCTCAACCTGGCAAAGACTGAGCTTCTGGTCTTCCCTGCCAAACCGACTCTACAGCATGATTTCACCATCCAGCTAGGTCGGCCAGAAATCTTGGAGTAATCTTTGATGACCAACTAACCTTTAAAGACCACATTGCAAAGACATTGCATTGACACTTGCTTACAGATCTACAACAGGCTTAGCACCCTCCTACTTCCACTCATTTTTACGAGTCTACACCCCTACCAGAAGCCTGAGATTGCTAAATGAGCGAAGACTCGTGCACCATCACAAAGAGGCACAAAATCACTCACATTTTCATTCACTGTTCCTTGCTGGTGGAATGATCTCTCCACCTTCATCTGGAATGCAGAATCCCTGGCAATATTCAAAAGTCAGCTGAAAACTCATCTCTTTTAAGAGCACTTAAAGGATTAGTTCACTTTCAAATAACATTTTTCTAATAATTTACTCACCCCTATGTCATCCAAGATGTCCATGTCTTTCTTTCTTCAGTTGAAAAGAAATGAAGGTTTTTGATGAAAACATTCCAGGATTATTCTCCTTATAGTGGACTTTCAGTGGTCTCCAGATGGTTGAAGGTCAAAATTACAGTTTCAGTGCAGCTTCAAAGAGCTTTAAACGACACCAGACGAGGAATAAGGGTCTTATCTAGCAAAACGATTGGTCATTTTTGAAAAAAATACAACTGTATATGCTTTATAAACACAAATTATCGCCTTGCACATGCTTCCGCTTTCTGTATTCTCCAAAAAGCCTATGCCGTATGTCCTACGCCTTCCCTATTCAACTTACGGAATGAACGCTGTGCCATTTTTTCTTTTCTTTTTTCTTTTTTTTTTCTCCCATAATTAGAATAGGGAAGGCATAGGACATACGGCGTAAGCTTTTTGAAGAATACAGAAAGGCGATAATTTGTGTTTATAAAGCATATACATTGAAGTCCACTATAAGGAGAATAATCCTGGAATGTTTTCATCAAAAACCTTAATTTCTTTTCCACTGAAGAAAGAAAGACTTGAACATCTTGGATGACATGGGGGTGAGTAAATTATCAGGAAAACTGTATTAGAAAGTGAACTAATCCTTTAACCTCATCATAAAAAAATGCTTTCACATCCTCTATTCCCTCCCTATTCTAGCTTATGCTACTCTAAGCAATGTCTGAAAATTGTATTGTAAGCACTTCTTATGGCTATTGACTCTTCATGATGATTTGCTTGTTGTATTCCTCACTTGTAAGTTGCTTTAGATATAAGCATCTGCAAAATGAATAAATGTGAATGTAAATGTAGACTAAACTCTGCCACTCCCACACTAGTCTTGCATATAGAGACATTCAGACTGACAGAAGAAGGTCTGGATTCTATCACAGCTTTCATTAGCCAAGGACTGCCCAAGAGGACATTTGACTGACATGAAACGCAACCAATCACAGTTCGTTTTTCATTTTAGGGATCTAATAAATTATTAATTCAAGAATGTTTACTGCAACAATGGAGCTGCGAACTCTTTAAAAATCCAGCGTTTAGTTGATCCTGATAAATGCTCATTTTCAAAGTTGTAAACACAACGGTGTTCTTCTTCCTCAAGGGGGTTTGGCATCATGCCATTTGTTTCCAGGAAATTAGCAAGATTTAAAAATCTATATGATGTTAACAGGAAGCCAATGCAGTGACGACAGAATATGGGCTAATATGGTCATACTTCCTAGTTCTAGTAAGATTAGCCTGCTTAAATTGGTTATAATTAGTCAAGACATTGTGATTACAACTTTTGATCAGGCATTGCTGCCTGGGTCCTAAAGGAGACCCAATTCCTGGGGGGACTCGATTTCTCATGACAGGGGACCCAATTTGTCACCACCGGTGTGGAGAGAAATTGAGCCCCCCCCAGGAATCAGGTCTCCTTTAGGACCCTCAGTAATCCCATTGGTTCAATGGTCTTTTAATGGGGAGTATTTTTAGCGCCTGATTATAATTCCTGCAAAATTACGTTATGATTCATAGTTTAAAATGCGTTATAATGACCAACAATGTCTTTTAAATTACTTGATTTATATACTAGTATATAACTGAAGCTATAGGTTGTGAGATCAAGCTTTTCTCGTTCTTACTGTTTTTAGTTAGCTCATGTACTAGCATAGCATACATCTACCCAATCATCCTGCTAGCTTAACTTATATTAGGTATGTTTTTTGCTTCCAATATCTGTTTCCAGTTTGTTTTATTATGCAATACATAGGCATTCATTTTATATTTGAAGCATGTCATTTGTGCACTTAATGTAATAAACATCATACAGTGCACAGCATAAATGAATACACCCCCTCTGAAACTTCTGAAAGTCAGCAATTACTCAATTACTTACATGTGAGGATTCTTTAGAGATATAAAGTTCCAGCAAGTCTGCTCAATCAATTACCAAAGAAGCAAGTCAAAATTATTCAGGAAAATAAGATTTTCTTATCAAGGTGATAAAATGTTGTGTGGAAAAAATGAGTACACCCTCCTAAAAGTTACTAAATAAAAAATTTCTGGTGTAAGTTTAAGGCAATGTTTGATCAACAGGTAAGTATGTTGAACCATTACATTTAAAGAGAAGTAATTTCTTGACAATTAAAAGTGTTATATAGCCCACTGAATCAGTCTCAGACATAATGCTGACAACAATGGAAGCACTTGGGAGAGAACTGTCAGGAGACTTATTTCTTAGCTCAAAAGAGGACAGTGGTACAAGAGGATTACCAAATCATTGTTTTAAGTTTGAAAATATAGCAAATGTAACACAAAAACAATGGACTTGTGACAAGGCCCCTGAAATAATCAGGCCTTCATTTTAAGCTTTCATTTAGTGATGAGGGATTTTTTTGCTAGACAAAGAGCAGGAGAAATACCAAGTGAGTGTCTCAGAGCCAGCAAAAGCTATGAAAAGAGTGACTGTTTTCTCACAGAGTAAGATGCAGCCTGCAGAAATGACATGCATGGTTGTTGTTCTCACTGGATCTACCTACTGTAGCCAAAGCACAATAAAGTCACTTCGCCATTTCCAAAGCCCATATTTACAAAATATAGATTCTGGGAATCAATACTCTGGTCTCATGAGACCAAATCAATCATTTTGGATCTAACAGCATCCAAAATGTTATGGTGTTGCTAGAGGAGGAGTACAGTGAGAAGTGCCTGGTTCCCACAGTAAAGTTCAGTGGTAGTAAAGCTCTTATATGCACTCTAAAAAAAAATGGTTCTTCAGCGGTTCTTTGGGGTGGTTAAGGTGCTATATAGCACCGCTACCTTATAAAGAACCAGTAAAGCACCTGTATGGTTCTTCAGCGGTTCTTCAGTGGTTCTTCAGCGGTTCCTTGCT
The DNA here is from genome assembly GCF_024489055.1 of Chanodichthys erythropterus. NCBI lineage: Eukaryota > Metazoa > Chordata > Actinopteri > Cypriniformes > Xenocyprididae > Chanodichthys > Chanodichthys erythropterus. The sequence goes on from NC_090225.1 coordinate 4,378,647, forward strand.
GTGGTTAAGGTGCTATATAGCACCACTGCTATACAAAGAACCTGTTAAGCCTCTGTATAGTTCTTTAAAGGTTCTCTAACTCTCTTATTCTCTTAGTTTAGTTGGGGAAAGGATTAAAAACAACATTAAATTACAGTGTATTTTCTAAACATAACCTGGTTCTCAACCTTTTTCTCCCCAAGCCCCTCTACACTGTTAGTGAATATGGGTGTAAGTTGGATTGCTATAACTATTTGAGTCTGATTACTTCGTCTTTCTGCGAATTGCTCTCAATATTATAGTAGGCTACACTCAACTGCTCAAATATCTCACTTTCAGCCAAAGGATAATTTCTCTTTAAGGACCCCGTGACAGACGGTTTTTCTTTCTGACGTCATGACTCACGAGACTTTCTGGAGTTTTCTGCTCGGCCGCCATTTTCTTTCCCCTGGACTCGGATGAAATAAGGTAGGTTGGAAATGTTTTAATTAATATACTCGAAAATGCAAAGGTTGAACATGTGTTTTAGCGGTTTAGAGTTAATTAGCGTTGTTTGTGAACATGAATACTAACGAAATCGTAACTAACCGAATTTTTGAATTTTAGCGGCCTGCAGTAACGTTATAAAGGTTAGCGCTAATTGAATATTTCTATTCTATACAAGATGTTGCATTACTCGTTTTATTCTATAGAAATTTATTGTTGTAGTGTTTGGACCATGTAAATATGTCTCTAAATAATTTTTAAAAGAAACGTCTCCTTTACCGTGTAAGCAGCGCGTGCTATTTGAAATGATGCGGGCAGGAAGTGCGTGGGGAGCGGGAGAGACGCTCGAGTCGAGGCTGAGGGGATCCTCGCATTACAATTATTGAGTTTAGGTTTTTAAAGTAATGTTTGTCAGTTCTTTTATTTGTCTTTTTCACGTTAGCTCTGATTTGTTCGACCAAAATGACGAAGAAAGTGTGTGAGTAAAGACATATTTAAGGCTTAACGTTACTTCATTTGACTAGCGCTAGGTGTTTTTTTTAGTAGAATGAAATGGCTGAGTATTTACACTACTAATTAATTACTTGTACTGCAGCAAACAATTTTTTTTTCCCATTTATAAACACTGATTCCCCTCCCCCTTTTAGGATCTAAAGCTCCTCAATGTTTGACGACTAAGGACACTTTGCAATAACTTTACATGGTAAGTAATTTCTATAAAAACGGCTATAATTGTTAATAGATAATATGAATTACCAATGTTGGACATGTTTGAATAAAATCCATCTAATGTGGTCTATTGACTTGAATGTCATCCTCAGTAACAAACTTTAGACTAAGAATTATCCATTCCAAAACATTCATCAACTCCCTCTTATGCCATCTCATGCGACTTTTTTTCTTGTTGTTTTGTATTAATTTTTTTTTTTTTGACCGTAGCCATTGACATTAAATTAATCACAGTTCCAGCTAAAAATCTTTACTGTTCTACTGAAGAAAAAAAGTCAACTTGGATGGCCTGATGGTAAGTAAATTAACAGCTAGCTTTCATTTTTCGTGAAATATCCCTTTAATCAAGAATGATTAAATATATTAGGGTGTAAAGCTAATTTATTAATTGATGCATGTCTTATTTTCAGACTTATAATTATATATTATAAATTCATAATTTTAAATGAAACCAATGACTGATTCAGATGCATTTCAGATGCAAATCTGTAGTATTTTAGCACTGACGAAGGCCTGTGTGCTGAAACGCATTGGAAAAATAAAGAATTGATTTTTTTTTTTTTAGCTCCTTTTTTATTTATTTATTTGATCCCTCAATGCCACAAGTGTTGCTGGTATTGTCCATAAATATATTAATTGCAAATTTGGCCAGTCATTAATATGAATTATTTTCTTTTTCTTGTCCTTTGCTATTGCATATCTGCAAAAATTTGATTTCCTATTACAGATTATTGTGCTTTTTTTTTAATTAAGAAAATTAATCACAATTGCTTTATCACAGGCAGAAAACATTCACCTGAGAGAAAGTCCTGAAGACCTCATCAAGGAGTACTTTCTGAGTTGAACGTAAGAATATTCTATTTTGGTTTATTTTCAGAAAAATAAGTCTAAATTTGTGTATTTTGTAGTTATGCTAGCAAAAGGTGACCGAATTTGTTTTTTTTTATGTTTACTATTAGGATAACCAGACAGATGATTGAGGAGCAGCTTACCATGGCAATGTTCATTATTTGGAAGGAGGGGGAGAACTTCATGAACCATCTGCTGACATTGAGGGAGTTAAAGTTTTGAATCAACTTACTTCAGTTACATCAGCTTGTGCCCTGCTTCTAGGTATGACATACATCATCAACCTGGCTTGTCCGAAACCCCTTTGATTTACTTTGTATGTATATGTAAGAGCTGCACAATTTATCGTAGAAAGGTCGCAATCTCGATTCAAACACCCACGCGATCCTACTTTATTAATGACAATGATTCGCCTGCGTCTGTTAAACCTTTGACAAAAATCCTACCGGAACATTCGGTGTTCATGCTGCCACTGATCCAGAAACAGCAGTTTTGAACCACACTGTAGTTATTCAAGGATTTGGTTATTTGATTTTTCACAAATATTAAAATTATCACATAAGTAATAAGACAAAAGTTTACAGTTAGGATATAAACACTGGACATCAGATAGCGATCAAAATAGAGAAAATCGAAACTAACATGGTGCTTCAAATAACTGTTGTATATAAATTACCTTGTTAAGCCACTAGGTGGCAACCAGTGACATTGTCATTGAATCATTCATTCAATAGATTGGATAAGGTTAAACCCTGATTCATCCAGTAGTGAAACAAGTATTTATTAATGAGCCATTAATATATTCAAAACCATTTTTTAAAAATAATTCATTCAAATTAAACATTTTCCGGCAATTAGAGTCCAGCTATTAATATTTTGCTAGAACTAGTAAAATAAATGTTATTTTTAGTTGTCTATTTAGAATCGTGGGAGAATTGCGATCTCTATTTGAAACCAAAAAATCATGATTCTCATTTCATCCAGAATCCTGCAGCTCTAGTGTATGTCTCGTACAAATGTGAAGTTGTATGAATATCCAGTTGTGTTGTTTGAGAATTGCTTTGATTTGTGCAAGGGTAATCACCTTTAAAGGATTAGTTTACCCAAAAATAAAATTCTGTCATTAATTACTCACCCTCATCATTGGAGGAACAGAAACCTCTCAGACTTCATCAAAAAGATCTTAATTTGTTTTGAGTTCAGAAAAAGCATACGCATAAAATACGAAGTATACTTTGGGCTTTACACACAGTAATGAATGTTTAAAAAGCAAAAAAAAAAAAAAGTATTGGGTAAAAGCATCCCCATTGTTATGTTAACCTAATGATGTTATTTTGTTTAAAGGCCTACAGTTGGAAGCAGCTGTTCTCCTCTTGCCTGCACTGTTCAAGGTGGACCTGGGGTTGCTGTTTGACATTGAGGTGAGCCATGAACAGTTGACTACAGTGTGTGAAGCACAATCTAATCAAAGCACGACACTTATTGCACATTTTGTTATAATTTAGCTTATAAGGTTTGCCTTTCAAATAAATATGTGAAGATGGTTAATGCTATTATCCCCTCTTCTCCAGGGCCATGCTCAGACCAGCCCTCCTGTCATCCCAACACCTAAGATAGTGCCTAAAGCCTGCGGGAGGATCATCTCATGCAGTATGACCACATTTTGTTCACGTTGGATGGCCAGTTAATCACAGAGTAGAGTGAGGACATCTTGATGGCACTGGGCCTCCTCCTATGTGTATATTTTGCGTTTGGAATCGAATCCAATCCAGTGCCCTAAAGGACTGAAAAAGACACTGACCTTTTTGAAGTATGTTGTTTTGAAATTGAAGGATGCAGTCGGACTTCCTGTCACTGTAAAATGAGTGTACAACTCAATCTGTGAGTAGAGTTTTGGAGTCAATACTCTCTCTTGCTCCCTTTCTTATGGTTTAAGTTCCAGTTTCTATATTTTTTTTGAAATCCCGAAGGACAAAAAAGAAACTGCAGGACTTCAGAGCATAACTCAGTATGTAAAAACAGGACTATTGTCTTCAAAAATGTACATATTTCAAGCTTGTTGCATTATTTTGTATGTGTATAAAAGGGGAGTATAATGTGAGTTTATTAAAGAAATAAATTAAAAGGTTTTGAAAGTGTAATGTATTTTGTTTTTCAGTAAGCATTTAGTACATGATTTTGAATCTTTGAAGTCATGATTTGGTAAGAAATTATTAATTATCGTTCATAAAAGTGTAATTTAGAAGCATATTGACTCATCTACAGTAGTACCTGGCATGATAACGGGCCCTGCTAGCTCAAAAAACAATATATGGCACCTCTAATTTGACAAATGTGCTAGAAAACTTTAAGAATAGGTGCTATATAGCACCAGAAAAGGTTCCCCTATCATAACGAGCCAAAGAACCACTGCTGGTACTATATGGCACCTCTTATGGTTCTATATAGCACCATACGACAAGGTGCCATATAGCACCTTTAAAGATAGGTGCTATATAGCACCAAAAAAGGTTCCGCTATGATTACGAGCCAAAGAACCATTTTTGGTGCTATATAGCACCATTTTTCTTTAGAGTGTGGGGATGTATGAGTGCTGAACACAAACTTGTAACAGAAGATGTTACCCTTTCCTCATTCCCTGCATTGTTGGGCATTTTTTGTCTGTAGAGACGAGTTGAGCAACACTCCCCATTAAGGATCAGGGCATTTAAGGAGCTCATCATCCAGGAGTTAAACAGGACAGATGTGACAATTTGTCATGAACTTGTACACTCCGTGCCACGAAGTGTCAGAACAGTATATTCAAATTATGGAGTACTAGAATATTATACATTTGTTGAATTAAATCTAGGGTGTACTCATTTCTGCAATTCTTAATTTAAACAAAATTGGCTACTTTACTTATTTTATGGCTATTAATAACATATATTTCTCAGTTTTTATTTTAATACATTTTAGTTTTGCCATCGTTCCATGAACTGTATTAGTGATGATCATAAAGAAAATACATCTTTTGTATTTGTTCATTTATGCTGTGCACTGTATAATAGTGTTAGGTTATAATTAGTCAAGACATCACAATAACAACCTTTGATCAGGCATTACCACCTGGGTCCTAAAGGAGACCCAATACCTGGGGGGGAACTCGATTTCCCATGACATCGGAGCAACTTTTCTCTATTTACGTATATGACGAGATGCGCATGGGCGAGTGACGTATACACGCAATATCCTGTGAAAACCATCCCATCAGGTCTAAAATATAAACACGTACAGTATAACATGGCTTTGTGAATCAGGGTAAGACAAAAACACGTTTTGGAAGAAGATTGATGATGTATATTGACTCAAACAGTAGTCCTTTAAGAATGTTTAGAAATTTGTATACTGGAAAACAAGACAGAAATACTGAGGAAGAACGTAATTTTTACAGTGCTTAAAGCGTTCTCTGGGAGAGTGAAATCTTTATTTTGAACTGTCTCTCTGTGTTTCTGTAATTGTGGAAATACAGCGAGACAGACTGAGAACAAAAGAGAAAGATTTTCCTCTCAGGGAAACACTAGTGCTGAATTCTTTGAGCATGTGTTGAGTAAAGCTGAACAGACCCGCTCGTGTTCAGCTCTGTGAGTCTATTTTCTGACACCGGAGGCTCCAATTAACCTCGCATGTGATTTTAATTTGGCCGATGCACAAAGTCTCTGTTTCCAGCTTTAGCTGAGCCATAAATCTGTGACATATTTCTGCTATTCCTGCGGGTTTGAGTGACTGTCCTATTTCAGCTCTCACAGGACACCGATAATATCATCTCGCCCCCACCTACGATTATTTTGGAAAGAAAATTAATAGTGTGGCCTACATTTGACCTATAAATATAAACTCATAAATGTAGATATACCACAATACATTGATTGAGGTCTTTATGGGTGAAGCTCAGGAAAACTGAACATGATATTTTTCTCCCCAAAATTAAAGCAAATAAATAAAAATGTGTATTTTGCATTAAGAAAATGAAAATGGAAAAAAAAAAAAATTGTATTCTTACATTGAGAAAAAATTAGGAGAAAAAACGTCACAAGAAAAAACATTTGTGCATTACAATAATAAAATTTTGAGTGAAATGTGCATAATTATGTACTTAACTAATGAAAAATAATATTCATTGTCTTCATTGTTTATTATTATTATAATGCAAAATATAAGAGTGTTAGACTCACTGTCATATTTTGGATCAGTATTTACACTACCATCAAAAGTTTAGAATAATTAAGATTATTTAATGTCTTAAAGAAGACTCTTCTGCTCACCAAGGCTGCATTTATTTAATAAAAAATACAGTATAATAGTGAAATATTATTACAGTTTAAAGTAGCAGTTTTTATGTGAATATATAGTAAAATGTAATTTATTCCTGTGATCAAAGCTGAATTTTCAGCATCATTACTCCAGTCTTCAGTGTCACATGATCCTTCAGAAATCTAATCTGAAGAAAATAAATTCAGATTTTTTTTTTATCAGTATAGTGCACATATACTTTAATGATTTATTTCAACAAATTAATTTAGGAAAATATATCCGACATGCACATTTTGAAACAAAAATCGAGGAGCATGGTCTTGTACAGTGAAGATGTTCTGACCTGATGACAGACCTTCAGCCCCTAATGGACACTAATGGAACTACAACTAAAAAGCAACTACAACTCCAGGAACTACAACTCCATTACAGCAAACCTCCAGAGCTCATACTGTCATTCTTGTTCTATACAGAGACACACTGCTGAAAGTTTATTTAAATGTTCTGAACTGAATTTCCTGCTAAAAACACCAGCTTAAGTAGCCGAGATGTGAGACATGAAAGCTACAGTACAATAAAGTCATCATGAAAGGGGAGTTGCACTCGTCTTTTCTCCAATATTGTGCTGTATATCCAAGTGAAACGACTTCTAGAACAAGAACAAATGTAGGGCGGGGCTTGATTTTATCTGTGTGGTATTGATTGGATGGTTGTGGTTTGCTATTGGTGGATCTCATGTGAGTGACAGGTTGCCCCGCCTTCGTCATCAGAGAAGAGAAGTCACTGCAAGTTATTCTGATGATTTAAGATTATGGGACACATGAATTTAAAACAAAAATGATGTGCACCAATAAATCATTACACTGCAATATTCCATAAAAAGAAAAAAAGAAGAAAAAAAAAGGAAAAAACAAGAACCCATGAAAATTAAGCTTTGATCTCAGGAATAAATTACATTTAATTATATATTCACATAGAAAACAGTTCCTGAAGATGTTTAATCACACGAAAGCTGAAAGATTAATTAGAGGACAAAAGAGACCCAAGACTCACTGACCATCAACAGCACGACAGACACCAGTGACCATATAAGGAAAACCCGTCCTTCCAGAACTCACAGATGATCTGTGATTGGACGGACTGGAGAAGAGGAAACATGCAGACCAATCAGAAACTTGATGCTGAGAGAAGACTCTACCAAAAATACAGTAATATTATGAAATATTGTAAAATAGCTGTTTTCTGTTGTGAATATATAGTAAAATGCTATTTATTTCTGTGATCAAAGTACGGATAGTGTTTAGTGTGCATGCTGCTATTTCCCGTCCACTTTGAATGTCTTATTTTTCATATGTCATCTTCAGTCAGGATGCTGCTTTTCAAAAGTGCACGTGACAGTCCGTGAGAGACGGATGGAAATCACTGTAATAATGAGAGACAAGCACATCACGTGAGCTGATCGTACAGGACAGTCTCGTTATCTCAACAGAGAGTCTCAGCAGAGCAAACACTCATGTCAGTTTCACTAGAATACCAGCAGATGGAGCCACTCAAACACAGAAACCACTGAACACAGTCCCTTTGAGGAAGGTTTGTTCATCTCTCAATCATCATTGTATTACATTGCATTATATGTTTATATACAGAGCTTTATTCATAAAAGTAAGCATTTAAATATCAATATAATGGCAGATATTGATATCTATATGCATTTTATATCTTTATAGATCTTTAAGATATTGATATCTTTATGCATTTATATCTATTTAAAATTATTTCTGTTTTCACCAGGTTAAAGTACCACTATCACTATCACAGCAGGGCATCACAGTTCTGTTGACAAACGCAGTAGTGACGATCTTCTGGTCCATATCAGTTGCACAAAATGTTCAGATACAAACAGACTTTCCACAGACGTCACACACAAGTTCATGTTTTCTTCTGTGCTTCTGAACAGCATGTTACCATCAGTGAAAACAACCGCACACACACACTACTTTAATACTTAGTGCTGAGGGTTTCATCACATCACTATCAGCTGATATAACTAATATTAATATAACATTAAATATTCAGATGTGGTTATGAGTGTGTGTTTCGAGACATAATCAGACCTCTTTTCCCAAATGACTCACTTTATCAGGACATCTTATGTTTGACCGCTACTGTAAAGGAAAAACTGTGTGTGTGAATGAGTATATAATATGAGTGAATCATAGTGAAACACGATCCTCAGTCGGTTGATGCATTATGGTTAATGACTCACAGTTCTCAGTATAAAGTGAGAAGAAGATCTAAATGAAAGCATATCATCGACTGAATTATAATGATTAGCTCAATGTCTAACCCTAAAAATACTGACTTCATCCATTTCACAGTAGAGATACATTTCCCAAAAGTGGGATTCTGTCAGATTTCATTCATTTCTGGAAATCTCTTTGTCTTCAACAACAACTAAACAGTGTTGGGGATAACGCATTACAAGTTACGTAAACAGATTACTTTTTCAAAGTAACTACTAGAAAAGTAACTTTTACATTTACAAGAAAATACCTGAGTTACTGTTTTAAAATAAGTAATGCAAGTTACTTTGTTTTCCCATTTACTGACTGACAGATCTGTCTCCATGTGAGTAAATACAGAGGATTTGTGTGCGCTGTGTGAACATGATGTGAACATGCATTTACTCATGTCACTTGCATGAAAACATTCAGTATTACTCAAAATGAATAAAAACAGTGAAATGCAATCTCAGAATTTACATGAAATCATGTAATAATTAAGTATATTAAATTACACAAATATACTTTATGTGTTTAATCTCACTTTATTAACCAATGTCTTTGCTGCTGACCTTCAATGATCTAATTCAACAATACTAATAAGCAAAAATGACTTTAGATAAACATCACATTTGTGCTTCACTTTTTGTTTGTATTGTGAACTTGCTGAACATTCTTGTTTGAGCTGTGCACTCTTTCTGTACAGGTGTGAATTTGCATTTCCTTCAGCCTGAGGTTTATTCATTTCACTTATGGTGTGAAAGGGTCTTTACATTCGCCAAAAATAGAGTCACTTTTTTGTTATTAAAAAACAAACAAGAAAGCCCAGATGAAAAAAAGTAATGCAAAAGCAATGTAACACATTATATTTCGTAAAAAGTAATTAAGTAACACAATTAGTTAATTTTTAGAGATTAACGCAATATTTTAATGCATTAATTTTTTCCCTCCAACACTGCAACTAAGACACACACACACACACACACGCACACACACACACAGACCTTCATCAGGAAGTGTTTTTTTCCTGAGTAAATCCCCGGGGTAGGATGACTGTTGTTTTCTATAGTCTCAAGTGTGTGTGTTCAGGAAGGTATCAATCATAACACACACACACACACACACACACACACACGCACACTCATTCACATTTAAAGTCACCATGAAATTAGAAACAAATCATTATTGTTTTAAATTCATGTTTCTCATAATCTTGAATCAGAATCTCTTCTCTTCTCTGATTACGAGGGCGGAGCAACCTGTCACTCACATGAGATCCACCAATAGCAAACCCCGCCCTACATTTGTTCTTGTTCCAGAAGCCGTTTCATCCGGATATACGGTACAATAAAGAAGAAAAGATGAGCGCAACTTCCCTTTCATGATGACTTAAACAGATGCTTTTATCCAAGATAGATAGATAGATAGATAAATAGATAGATAGATAGATAGATAGATAGATAGATAGATAGATAGATAGATAGATAGATAGATAGATAGATAGATAGATAGATAGATAGATAGATAGATAATCAGACCTTTATTTTTTGGGGAAATTCACAGTATGAACAGAAAATTCTGCCTTTTTGAAGTGAGCCTCATCTTCCTCCGCCGCTCTTATTGTGGAATTTTTTCCAGTATAATGATGACCAGATTGACACAGCTCCATCAGTCAGCAGCTCATTGACTTGCGAGCGCACGGCCTCATGGGAATCAAAGCCTTGGGCTTGTCTTTTCATATCAACTGGATTCTGGTCACAGACTCTGGCCGCTGTCCAATCACATGATACCAGAGGGAATCGTGGGTGAGGAACGTGTGGCTCCCTGATGCATTGTGCATTAGATGATGAGAAAATCCTGAAGAAAATACAAACCCTTTCTGTTCATTTACTGATGGAGCAAATAACACATGTGTCATGAAACATTTACAACTCATACACCGCAAAAAACAGTGTTGTTCCTCAGTGTTTTTGATATGTTGAATATGTTGAGAATCTACATATTTAATTCAAATCTCATATTTTGAATCCAATTCGAATCTTCATATTTAATTCTGCTTCAAATGTAAAGGTACAACATCATCTTTTAGTTTATAACTTTATGGGAATTAAATGTTACAGACAAACTTCTAAGAATACTGTAATAAAAAGATCAAAGCTGTCACATGTTGAGTGACTCGATTACGTGCTATGCTTTGAGAATGACACACTGAACTCCAGCTGAGACTGACTCAATGCGTTTCTTTCTGTACCTGAAGAGTGACACGCATGCACGCACACACACACACGCACGCACGCACACACACACACAAAAACAGAAAACAGAAATATAAAATTGCATTGGTTTAAACAACAAAACTATGCAATGTCCATTCCAATGACTGCAGGGTCTGAAAGGGTTAAGTTTTGAAGTTGCAATAGGTGGAAATGTTTCACAGTGAGCAATACAAAAATAACACTGTGCAGTATTTGTTCTCTCTGGGACTCATTACCCACAAATCCCTTTGGTGTCTGACTGACACACACAACTAGAGGATGCATGAGCAAATCTCACCTTAGAGAAAATGATTATCATGAAGGGTTACTGACATCAGATATAGATTAAACCAGAGGAGAATGTAACTACAAACACTATGATATATATACATAGGCTATATTTAGCCGATTATTCAGAGTGATATCTGACGATACCGATAGCTTGGGGGTTCTGCCTTTTATACCTTCTTTTAAATTAATGATAATTTAATAATTAGTCATTCTATTTTTAATTATCATATTTTTTAAGAAATCCAAATAAAAACTTAATTCTCTCCATTTCATCAACTTGATTCAGAGTACTGGTCTCTCAAATTAATATTAACACACATTAACTAAACTCTGAAGATTAAATTAATATTTCTTAACTTTCTGAATGTTATTTATTCATATTATTACTATTAATACTGAACATCAAATTGGTTTCTTAGCATTTTCTTTACACAAGGCACAAACTCTGTGCATATTATATATAATATCAGGGATATATCGGCCCTGATAGCGTAAAAATGTGTGTGTGTGTGTATATATATATATATATATATATATATATATATATATATATATATATATATATATATATATATATACACACACATACTGAATATATTTATATGTACATCTATCTATCTATCTATCTATCTATCTATCTATCTATATATATATATATATATAGCAATAAGCAGTTTTCTCTCTTTCTCTCAACTGCATTAATAACTGTATCAACTGTATTATTCCGCTATCAATGGCTCAAGCCTCTGTTACTAGTTCTGAAATGTCATTTTGGAATTTTCAATGGAGGCTTGAGATGAGATGCGTAAGAAATTAGTCTAGAGTGTTTTAAAGGTGCTACAGAGGATGTTTTGTTTTATTACTTGAAACTGTCTTTACTAACTGATAAAAGACTATTTATTTGGTGCACTGAAAGGAATAATATTAATATACATCATCTGTGCACGAGGTAGGGCCTTAAAAACATCAGCCAATCACGTAAACGATTGGCCCTCTGGCTTGTCAATCACTGCCGTGACGTTACTTGTGAGAGACGAGCGCGGCTGCGCGCTCCAGTAACTTTCCACACTCCACAGGCACCGCATGCAATGTTTTTGTCAGGAGACAGGAGTAACAACTGCAGATTATGAGTTACCTGCGGTGAGTCCAACATAATGAATCCACTAACACGACACAGCGAATGCCGGAGTTCAACACTCGTGTTCCAATACTTGTGCATGAGTTTTGGGAGGCGTTCCCTCGAAATGAGCTGTGAAGGAGGGGGGTTGTTCTTACACATGCGCTCAGTATCTTGAGGTGTGGTAAGTATAAGCGGAATAATTGACTCTGCTTCACATCATGGCCGCATTAACACCTCGGGTGTGCATTATTTTTTAAAGAATTCAATGGCCGTTGTCAATTATGTCAGGCTTTACAGGGTTAATATATAAATGCACAAGTCACTTTGACACTGTGGAATCTTAAAGTTTCCAATGTGTGCTGCACTTTTAATCTGAATCCCAGAGGAAAACACCAAGCAGTGGGGGAGGAAGCACTCTCTCTCTCTCTGTGTCTCTGTCTTTCTTTAACATGTTGACAGATGTTCAGCACAGGCCTGCAGTGAACAGACACACAACAACACAATATATCCATCCTGCTTTTCACAGACTCACAAAACTTCAGTTTCATGAGACTTAACTGGAGTTCCTGTCGCTCTGAACGTCTCGTAGGGCAAATATTTACACAGTCTGTTTGGTTATGTTAACATTTGAACCTATGCTGAGGAGCATCTGAGGATTTATGGTGTTTGGGGGATGGGGTTGTTTGAGATGGTCTGCTGAGAAGAGCTTCAGCCATTCTGTTCCTCTCGTGGCCTGCAGAATCTCCTGCCATCAGAGAGTATTTACCACAGCCCAGCTCCCTTCTGTCCTCGTCGGACACATCGGCCTTTCCCGTCAACGCTCACTGATCCTTCTGTCAGTGCTGCGTTATCAAGATGTTCTGAACACAGAATCTGATGTTTAGCAGAATCTTAACACTGCACTTTTTCTATATAACTGAAGTACGACAGCGGTGAGTGTTACCTCCAAAAACAGCAAAAGCATGCTGTTTTTTGGGTGTGAAATATCATTCTGCCAGTGATTGGACACTGTACTACTGTCCCGTTGTTTTGAAGCAGGTTATTAAAGCAGATGAAATGCTGCTCAGCTGAATGTGAAGCACCTGCTGTGTGTGAAGTGATCAATACTGAGATCTTGGACACAACATCACTAATTTCAGCGGCAGAAGAAGACATCAATAAGGCTCAGATGATGCCCACACTCAATGACACACACAGCATAACGTGCTCAAGACGTCTCGAAAGAGAAAAGAAAGATCCATATGGGGTCTTGGAGAGCAGCCAGAGCTCTGGTTTGTTTTCAAGACACTGAACAAAGAAATAGTGCGTGTTTCTGACCTTAACTGCTCTATGAGTGAATCTGATGATCAACAAGACCAGCTCATATCCATACCTAAACCCTAAGATAAAAACACATTTTACTATAAAAGATTTAAAGGTGCCCTAGAATTAAAAATTTAATTTACCTTAGCATAGTTGAATAACAAGAGTTCAGCACATGGAAATGACATAAAGTGAGTTTCAAACTCCATTGTTTCCTCCTTCTTATGTAAATCTCATTTGTTTAAAAGACCTCTGAAGAACAGGCGAATCTCAACATAACACCGACTGTTACGTAACAGTCGGGATCATTAATATGTACGCCCCCAATATTTGCATATGCCAGCTCATGTTCAAGGCATTAGACAAGGGCAGCCAGTATTAATGTCTGGATCTGTGCACAGCTGAATCATCAGACTAGGTAAGCAAGCAAGAACAATAGCGAAAAATGGCAGATGGAGCAATAATAACTGACATGATCCATGATTACATGATATTTTTAGTGATATTTGTAAATTGTCTTTCTAAATGTTTCGTTAGCATGTTGCTAATGTACTGTTAAATGTGGTTAAAGTTACCATCGTTTCTTACTGTATTCACGGAGACAAGACTGTCATTATTTTCATTTTTTAAACAGTTGCAGTCTGTATAATTCATAAACACAACTTCATTCTTTATAAATCTCTCCAACAGTGTGTAATGTTAGCTTTAGCCACGGAGCACTATCAAACTCAATCAGAATCAAATGTAAACATCCAAATTACGCGATTAGACATGCTGTATGACGAACACTTTGTAAAGATCCATTTTGAGGGTTATATTAGCTGTGTGAACTTTGTTTATGCTGGTTAAGGGGTGGGGAGCACGAGAATTTAAAGGGGCCGCAGCCAGAATCGGCGCATATTTAATGATGCTCCAAAATAGGCAGTTAAAAAAGTAAATTTAAAAAAATCTATGGGGTATTTTGAGCTGAAACTTCACAGACACATTCAGGGGACACCTTAGACTTATATTACATCTTGTGAAAACACGTTCTACGGCACCTTTAAATATTTATTTACATATTTTAATATACAACCTATAATTTATTTGTTTTAAATTTTATAAAAGTATATATATATATATATATATATATATATATATATATATATATATATATATATAAGATTTAAAATTTTAAAATACTGCAAGAAAACGTTGTTTACAGTGAATTTATAACAGCTAATGGTTGTTGTTAGGCACGACACAGGGTTTATTGCTTTTATAAAATGGTTACCAAACAAAATACAAATATTAAAGCCAAAAAATATGTATCAATGCAACTTTCATGAAGTAAAATCATTAAAAGGCTTCCTTCCGCTGAAAAAAATAGTCCCTGACCCTGAACAGCAACAGAAGTTACATTTATTACGCCATTAGATGGCGGCAAAGAAGCGAGTCACTCATATTCATATTGAAACTTGTTGTTGTGAACAAGGCGCAAATGACAAAGGCTTTGACTGGCGCTGTTAGTGTCAGCAGGGCACGGGAAACCCCATTAAATGTTAAAAGGACAAGATCGCAGCAGACATTCAAACCGATTTTTTATTATGAACATAGAACTGACTGACATGAAGGAAAATGCTAATGCAGGTAATACACTCGGTCACTCGATATCTCTCTCACAATACTCTTCTACATAATGCAGTAAGCTTCAATGAACAATATCAGTTGAGAACAAACTTATGTATATGTTACCAAGAGTGGTTGCTAAGACAGACGCAGCAACATTTTAAATTCGAACGAGGTTCAGAATCAAGGGCTGGAAATATCAGTTTTGTAATTTGAAATATATAATTTATATAATTTTATAAAATATATTTTATAATTTCTTTTATAAAACTATATATTGTAATCTTATGCAAAAATATATTTTAGAATTTCTTTTTATAGATTTTACCATTTTTTTCATGATGACATTATTTTCAAGACATTTAAACCCCCAGTTCCCATTATTGCAGTTCTCCTAACTGTAATACACTAAAGAAAACCATACTGTCCGAATATCTGTCCATAACATCAGCATATATTAAATTCAGGACAGCAAACACTACCATGATGCATTAATGAAAAATATAAACACGTAATGTCATGAAAAGAATGTCTCAATGCTTTTCTCATATCTTTTGAATATAAGGTGAGGTATGAACATTTTTGCACAGTTTTCCTGACATTCACCCATTTAGTCATCAGCACAGGAAATGAATCCATAAACTCAGCAGTATGAAAAAGCACCTCATTATTTTTACAGCAAACAGCTGACAGCAGATGATAATGACAGCATTGAGGAATTATTTCATGACTAGTTAAACCGCTGAAGACGCTTTGACTCACTATGAGTTTCTGTGGTCTGAAAGAACTTATCTGCTCATCTGGACTTTATAGAGTGTCTTTATACTGTATACCAGCAGCTAGTGCTTTTATTATTTCTCTGCGGGTTAAATTAGAGCCTGTGCTGAAGTTTAACACAAACCAACACTCTTAAGAAAAGTTTCCATGGAACCTTAAAGTGTTCTGTCTGCAGCTTCATAATTAGAACCTTTTTGGCATAAAGTGTTCTTTAAAATGGAGTCAAGAACACTATATAGAATGCCACTGAGTGTTTGAGCTCTAGTAATAGTGATAGCAGCACTAAACTCAATGTGTTTCTGAGTTGTTTCAGGTAAGTGAATGAGACGAGGGACTTTTCTCTCCACACATGCGTGTTTTTAGATCAACAATGCCAAAGGGAATCTCAGGAAACTCAATAACACCTGGAGACACAAAACACACTCTGGAGAGCAACATTAAGGAGTGTGTAATCGCTGCTTTCCCCAGCTGGAAGGAGCGGCAGATGGTACGGGGGTGTGGGGGGGGAGCTCACAACACCCAGAACCGGCTCCGGTTTCAGTGAGACTTCATCACCATACTGGGTCGGTGCTGGAGAAGAGCTCATGTCAGATGCTTTAATACATTATAAACGACAAGAACTACAGATCCTGTTCTCCAACAGAACTGTCCATCTGATTCTGTCATCATCTACTCACCCTTATGTCATGTATGTGCTTCTGTATTTTATGATGTCAAATTTTCAATAAAAAACAAAACAACGGCTGGTGATGTACAAGATGGACACTATGATTTGTTTTTTGGTGTTTCTCAGAAGATCATCAAGCATGGAATGACATAGAAATGATGAATGTGTGAAATATCTCTTTAAGAATGTATAATATACTGTTTTAACTCAGAAATATGGCACAGTATGAAAGTGAAATGAGTTGCAAACGCAGTGCAAAATAGGTGTGTGAGAGTGTGTAAGTGTGTGTATACACACGAGTGTGTGTTTATGTGAGTGAGTATGCGAGTGTGTGAGTATGCGAGTGTGTAAGAGTGTGTGTAAGTGCGTGTGAGAGCATGAGTGTGAGTGTGTGAGAGTGTATATGTGTGCGTGATGAACTTTCAGACCAGAAGAGTAAACACCGCTCGGTGAGGTCAGGACTTTAGTTACACAGATAAGCCAGACTATTGTGAGTAGGTCTGATTACACAACACTGCAGAAAGCTTTACTAACAGATCATTCAATCAGCTTTTGAGATGGTGAATCCACCAATGAAATAAAAGGTTAAATATAGCCAATGGAATATGAAACTCAAGTTTTTCAAAGTGGAGACTGACGCTGTGTGTATTTTCAGTTTCCATCTCTTCCAAGTCAATCGGTGAAGCACATCATGGAAATACTCATTCATTTGAGCCTCAAAAACACTCATTGAGATCCTGAGCTGTTGTGGCTGTAAACACTAATTCACATCTGACACAAAAGCAGAAACTTTGTTTAGGCAACAGCTATGAAAAACATTGAGTTTGATAGCAGAACAGATGACCGACTAACATAATGAGCAATAGTGAGATTTACCTCATGCCATGGGTGTAAAAACTACTAGTTATACAAAAGTATAGATAGTAAGTGAAAATTTTACAAGTATCTGTAATACATAAATATACGTAACACTTTACAGTTAGGTCTTATTTATTAACATAAGTTAATGCATTAACTAACATGAACTATATGATAAAATGCATTAACTAACAGATACAACTTTTGATCTTAACATTAACTGAGATTAATAATGCTGTAGAAGTTTTGATTGTCAGTTCATGCTAACTAATGAAACCTTATTGTAAAATATACCTGAAAGTAAAAAAATACAACTTGCATATTAAAAATGAAGTAACCTAGCTAAAAAAAGAGGATATTCTTGTTTAATCATTTTCAGTCTCTCAAAGTGAATTCCAAAAAATGTTGCCAGTCATAACTGATAACGATAACTATATTAGCGTCCACACCAGCACACAATATTGTTCTGTTTATTGTAAGTGCTGCATTTTTGTCGCTTTAAATGCTCAAACTCAAAGTAGGATGGATCTGTGCTGTTATCGTTATAGTTCTTTTACTATTCTTTTACATTTAGAATTATTTTTCAAACTATATCTTTATCATCTTTGGTGTGAACAGGACTTATCTAGAAATAAAATTGTAAGGAGGAAAAAGTACTATTTTTTTCTTAAGAAATGTACATACAAGTAGTCAATAGAACAAAACATTTTATAATCAAGATACAGTTAATGGAGAAGCAAAATAACTGAAGATAAGTCTTTAATGAAAAATGTATCAAAATGAAGCGAGTTTTTGCTTAAAACAAGAACAAACATTTGCCAATGGGGTCAGAGAAATAAACAAAGGGGACCTATAATGCCCCTTTCACAAGTCTCCAGTGTGCCCAGAATGTGTCTGTGAAGTTTCAGCTCAAAATACCCCACAGATCATTTATTATAGCTTGTCATATTTGCCCCTATTTGGGTGCGAGCAAAAACACACCATTTTTGTGTGTGTCCCTTTAAATACAAATGAGCTGCTGCTCCCGGCCCCCTCTCCAGAAGAGGGCGGAGCTTTAACAACTCAACAACAAGAAAGCTGGAGAATCTCACGCAGACAAAATGAGGATTGTCAGTAACGGTGTTCAGCCTTACATTGTTCAAACCGGAGTCGACACTGATGGAGAGACTCAGGAAGAAGTTACAACTTTTAGACGTTTCTGAACGGTTAGTGGATAAATTTATGTAGTTGCTGTGGAGTTGATTCAACTCATCCACTAGCATGTGCCGTCATGTTCATCTTTTGTGCAAATCCAGTGTTGAATTGACTCGTTTCTGAAGCAGTCCAGCATAAAATGACGGAATGACAACAACACTCTACTACAACAACTCTTCCTCTTCTCTAAAGCAGCCCAACATGGCCACACCCCCTTTGTTGCGTGTTCTTGGGGGCGGGGTTTATGTAAATTTTGGGGTTTGTGATGTTATCAACCAGAGAAGCAGCTCGTTGTAGTCCCTACCAGCCATTTGTTGTAGTCCTTAAACAGAGAATTCTGTAAAAGAAAAAAAAATCTCCATTTGCATTGAACTTTGAGCGTCGGAACTTTGCAGATGTTGTTTATGATCAAACAGCAACATTACACACTAACTAAAGTTTAAAAAGAGAAATCATTAATCAACCACCCTTTCAATTCAAAGGGAAAACAATATTTTTCTGAGCCCATTGACAGATATTTTTCCTTGTTTTAAACACAAACTCTCTTCATTTTCATACATTTTTCAGTAAACAAGACTTAACATCTTCAGTCATTTTGCTTCTCCAGGAAATGTATCTTGATTTAAGAATGTTTAGATATTTGTGTTGGAAAACAAGACAAAAACACTGAGGAAGAGCATCATTTTGTGCTGCAGTGTTTAAACTGCACTTGAATAAAAAAAAAAAGTAAAAACTAAAAAAAGTCAAATATACAGTAATCTCAATATTTCACACCCGACTCACGCATAGGCAACCCAATAGCATTTTGAAAGTAAACCACTTTGCCGTGCCCACGTGCAAAAGAACACTGCAGAAAGAACATTGCTTTTATATTTTATTCTATTTACAGCACATAAAAAATCCACCGCTGAGCAGTGGGTGGTGGCAGATATAAAGCACTCGATGCCTGCAGAGAGTCCATAATCATAAGCCAGCTGGAAAAATGCACCAAAACCTGCGACTGTACTTCACTTCGAGCTTAAAATACACCTGGAGCGGCGCGAGATCTTGAGCGAGACCTCTTGAAACGCTCGCGTCCCGAAGGTCAGTCCGGCCATCTCAACAACTCCGATGCGTCACAGCAGACATACAGATACTCAAGCCCACGTACGCCTCCACTCATTCAGCAGACACATGATTGAACACGCTGCTTTTTATGCTTTAATGAAAGAGACGGTGCATAGGAGCGTACAGTTCTGTCCATATCTCCAGTGGAACATTTCATAAGGAGGAAAGCAACGATGTCTAATGTAAATCAGGCTAAACGTGGTAATACAGTGTACACAACTTCCTGAAAGCGTCCTTTAATTCGAAATCTGTTTAATAAAAATTAAAAATCACTTCAAAAGCGATGGGTTGGCTCCTCCGAGAGTCTGCAAACAACGAGTTCACAGCAGGCCACCAAGGTATGGATAAAGTGCTTCTCTTAACGTGACATTAAATAATTAAAGCAAAAGAAAACATCACATAATCAGAGCGAAATAAGAAAATGGAGGACAGGAGATATATTTCTTCAAGGGGACAGAAAACTAGGTGGAGAGAGAGAGAGAGAGAGAGAGAAAGTGAAGCGACGGACAAACTGACATACTGCATGGTGTAAGACCTACATGATGCAAAAGGGAATTTCACATTTTCTTAATCTGAAGAAACAGACAAAGTAAGACTTGTCGTTTAGGTTTCATAATACGGATATTCGTCAGTCCGTTCCGTTCTGGCGTCCAGTCATAAACGGACAGTGAAGCAAACCGTCAGTCATAAGAAACAGCAGCAGTGTGATCTTACAGGATTATTTCGAGGCCAGTCACCGGTCGAGTGTTTTTCGTGAATAAATACATTCGGATTTAGTGTCAAGCTACTTGTTCTAATATAATGTATGTCCTAAAAAACAAACAAACGAAAGATGGAGAGACAAACAAAGAGGAGATGGGGGAATTGTTCGCTCCGAATCGTCTTTTAAGATGTTCCCACGTTCTCCTTGTGGCCCCTCAAACTCAGTCTGCTCATCACAAGGCAGACATTTTCTTCCAACAGTCGTGTGTGGGGGAGGAAAAAAGCACCTTCCCCTCATGGTATCCGTGGCAAATGAAGGCGCTCTCCGTCCTGGGAGGCTGCCACATACTGGGAGCGCCTGCAGACCCCTGAATGACAGCCAGTCCACTGCCGTCCTCGTCCTCTACGGAGAGAAAACAAACATGAAACGCTAAGAGGTTTAGAAATATACTTTTAATTCATCTATTCAGCACTGACAAAAAATATGCAATTAATTAAAACACAATATTTGTGTGCACTGTGCATTTCTATGATTCGAGTATCACGATAACCAGCTAACATCAAACCACTGAGAGATTGCTGCAAGTTGAGGACATTACGTAAAGAGCATACGTATGTATTTAATAAATGGTGATGCATAAAAAAATGCATGCATAAAAATGCATGCAAAAAATAAAAATGCATAATGCAAAAAAAGATGCATAAAAATGCATGAATAAAAATGCATATTGCAAAAAAAAGGATGCATAAAAATGCATATTTTTTTATTTCTACAGCGCTTTATACAATACAGATTGTTTCAAAGCAGCTTCACAGTAATAAACAGGAAAATAATGATCAATGATGCAAACATCAAATATAAGACAAATTAAACAAAATAATAAAATGCACCACTGAAGTTTGGATCTGCAGGCATGAAGTCATGCAAAGCACAGTCTAGATGACTAAATATGGCTGCAGGCAAATTCAAGAGTCCAAACACTGGCAGTGGGAGCGGCTTGTGAACTTGAGACAATATTGAACCAAGACAGCATCTGATCCTCAATAAACATGAGGTGACCTAGCAATCTCCAAAGAAACTGAGGCCATGGGAACCAACCGGGAAGTTAAAGACGATTCTATGCTAAACTAATCAAAAATCAAGTCTGTTTTCAGTCTAATAGTGTTTGGGCATCATTGCTTCAAGAAATTCAAAGAAAATGTGCACCTAAAAGAAAAAATATGTCATGTATCCACCTTCATGTCATTCCAAACTGTATGACTTACTTTCTTCTGCGGAACACAAAAGTAGAAGTTCAGCCCTATGTTCATGCTGCTCTTTATAACTAAAGCAGACTAGGAAAGGTTTTACAGCCCTGATCAAAGTATAAATAAATACTGTATAAATACTTAAGTATTTATACTATAAATACTGTATATCTTTGCCCAAGACTCAAGGCAAACCATGCAATAGAGATTTGTGTGAGGAACAGATTGAAATCATCACAGTGCATCACAAATGTGCCATGTTTATGGAGAAGCATAAATGAGATGTAAGAACTATAGTGGAAAACAAAAGCCCAGTCACCATACTGTCATTGTGCAGCAGCGTCAACATACTTGCAAAATTTACTTTTGTGTTCCACAGAAAAAGTTGTAGTCATTCGGACTTAGAAAGACACGTGAATAAATGATGATAGAGTTTGAAATTTTGTTTTTTAAAAGAAAAAGCAAAGATAAAAACGTACAAGGGTAACACTGCATGCAATGCACCTGATGAGTCAAATGCATCAAACAGACAGAAAAAATTCAGTCAAGATATGCACAGTTAAAAAGGATCCCTAAAGATACTAATACAAGGCCTTTCTTTAGGGATTAGGGATTGCACTGATTAATTGATCCACAATGTGGCAAAACTGCCAGCCGAAAAAGAAACAAGATAAGCAAAACAACAACAGCAAACTACTGGAGATGCAACAAAAACAGATGCCTGCGTTGGTGAGCGCTTGCGTGAAGGAGTTCAGAGATTGACGCAACTCTGAGGGTTGCTTTTTTTACTTTTTTAAAAAAAAGATGTAATATAAGTCTAAGGTGTCCCCTGAATGTGTCTGTGAAGTTTCAGCTCAAAATACCCCATAGATTTTTTTTTTTTATTAATTTTTTTAACTGCCTATTTTGGGGCATAATTAGAAATGAGCCGATTCAGGGTGTGTGGCCCTTTAAATCTGGTGCTCCACACCCCAAGAGCTCGCGCTTGCCTTAAACAACATAAAAAAAGTTCAAACAGCTAATATAACCCTCAAAATGGATCTTTACAAAGTGTTCGCCATGCAGCATGTCTAATCGCGCAAGTACAGTGTTTATTTTGATGTTTACATTTGATTCTGAACGAGTTTGAGGCTATGCTCCGTTGCTAACGACTAATGCTACACTGTTGGAGAGATTTATAAAGAATGAAGTTGTGTTTATGCATTATATAGACTGCAAGTGTTAAATAATGAAAATAGCGACGGCTCTTGTCTCCGTGAATACAGTAAGAAACGATGGTAACTTTAACCACATTTAACAGTACATTAGCAACATGCTAACGAAACATTTAGAAAGACAATTGACAAATATCACTAAAAATATCATGTTATCTTGAATCATGTCAGTTATTATCGCGCCATCTGCCATTTTTTGCTATTATCCTTGCTTGCTTACCTAGTCTGTTGATTCAGCTCTGCACAGATTCAGACGTTCTGCCCTTGTCTAATGCCTTTCATAATGTTGGGATCATGGGCTGGCATATGCAAATATTGGGGGCGTACACCCCGACTGTTACGTAACAGTCGGTGTTATGTTGAGATTCGCCTGTTCTTCTGAGGTCTTTTAAACAAATTAGATTTATATAAGAAGGAGGAAACAATGGAGATTGAGACTCACTGTATGTCTTTTCCATGTACTGAACTCTTGTTATTTAACTATGCTGAAGTAAATTCAATTTTTGAATCTAGGGCACCTTTAAGCTGTACGCATACGCTTTCCGTCAAAATCGAAGTATGCTTTGGGCTTAAATGGTTAGTTCACCCAAAAATGAAAATTCTGTCATGTACTCACACTCATGTCGTTCCACACCCATAAGACTTTCATCCATTAACACAAATGGATTTATTTTAGGATCTCTTCATGAATGTTTTAAAGTATCAGAGTTTTGGGTGAATAGACTTTCAATGGAGAGGCAGAATACATTAAAAATATCTTCATTTGTTTCAAGAAGTCTTACAGGTTTGGAATGATATGAGGGTGAGTATAAATTACAGAATTTTCAGTTTTGGGTGAATAACCTCTTTAACAGTATAATGACAAGCAAAGAAAGACTCACCTAAGTTTCGCAGTGAGCCAGTAGAGAAGTGATTTCCGCGCTCATGTGTCCCACTGCCTTGGCGGCCTCCATGATGGCACGACGGTACATCCCTTTCTTTTTGCGGTTGAAGCGTGACCTGAAGAATTCGCGGAACGGCGACAGTTTGGCAACCGAGAGTTGGGAGGTGGTGGGGGAACCAAACCAGGACACTTTAGCTTCAGGCCAAGGAGCATCAACCTCGCCTTCTTCTCTACGAGTACCGCTAATACTTAGTATCCGAGCAGGCCACCAAGGGAAGCCGTGAATCTTTCCCCAAACAACATCACCTACTGTCACAGCATAACCTTCCTCGGTCACGCACTTAGTCATGCTGCGAGTGTGCAGTCGTACGGTTAGAGGTGGAACAGTCTTGCTTTCCCCTTGAGAGGAAGACGACACTGAGATGTCGTCACCTGGAGCGAGATCGCACAGTTCTGGCGACGTGCCATCCGAGCTGAACGACTTGGACTCATCTAGACTGTCGCTGCTGCACACGGAAAGGCTCGAAGAGTCTGCTTTCCTCTTCCGGAAGTTAATGAGTAAAGTCAGGTCACCGTGCCGTTCGACTTCCTCACCTGACCAAAGTTCTAGCGAGTTCTTCTCCGCACCATCCTCGGATTGACAGTTGGGAACTCTGGGGCTTCTTCTCTGGGCGCCACTGACCAGTTCTGCCTCGTACACGGACACCTGCTCCGCTCCATCGGCCCGGGATCTTAAGCGTATCTTGGGCGATGGGGCCTCTGGACTAGCCAACTTTGGGAGCTTGAGTTTGGGAATGGAAATGGTAAGACCTGTTCGGATGGCGTCCATTGGCGGTTGCACTACTTTCTGGGATTCCTTGGAGGTGTCTCTTTGTCCGTGGCCATTCTGCAACAACTGTTTTGGACAGAAGGGTTTGACAGAACCGTGTACTCTTGAGGGGATCTTCATTACTTCGCCTTTACCTTGTGGAGTGCTATAGGAGATCTTAATTACAGGACTGTGGGGAATCACGTCCCCTCCGGGAAACTTCTCATCGTCTTTCTTGTCCTTTCGAAAGCGTTTGCTGTCGTATACCATTGAATCCTCTCTTCTCTTCGACTCCTTGCTGTTGCTGTCACCATCATCCTTCCTCTTGGCCGGAGTTGATTTAGTGTCCTCGTCTTCTTGAGGTGCGTTCTCTTTCCTGGACGTCTTGGGCACTGTTGGTCCATCTTTGCTGTCCTCATCGCTGTTTAGTGTGTTTTTACATTTCTCGCACAACACCTGCCGAGGTCTCAGTCGGATTGTGCTCATGGTCATCCTTCCAGACTCTCGACTTCGTCTTTTCTTCCTTTTGATTGGACGAGGCGGCGGTTGAGGAACCCACTGGTTGTACGTGTGCCGGACCCACATGGGCTGCGGGAAGGGAGCACCCTCAAAGTACGGAGGGTACGTCGGCTGGCCCGGCTGTACTGGGATGGGTACGGGGGCAGGAGGTGCCATCGCTGGCTCCGTGTTCTCATCTTTTGGTCGCTGTGAAGGCTGACTAATGGGTTTAGAAGGAGCCTCTTCACTCAAGACTTCACAGTCTGGTCTCAATATGAGGCTCTCTTCTGTTTTTCCAACAACGTCTGGAAGGCAAAACAGCCCAGTCCTATGGAAGAGAATCAAGAGGGAAATATAAGAGCCAAGCACTTTCACACTAACAGAATCAGAGTGATGGAGGTTAATTACCAGAAGTACTGCACTTCTGTGCATTGTAGAGCTGCATGATTCTGTATAAGTTGAGAATAACATTTTTTTTAAATAGAGATCACAAATCCCCCATGATTCTGAATAGACAACAAAACAAAATAACATGTAATTTACTAGAGGTTCAGACAAAATGTTAATTGCTACAGTCTAAAAAAAAAAAATGCATTTACTTTGAAACTAACTTTTTAAAAATCAGTTTGAGTGAATGATTCAATGACTCAATCATAAAGACTTCACTTGTTTCATTACTGGTGAATCAGCATTTTTGAATGAATCATCTCTTGAATGAATGATTCAATAGCAAATACATTTTAACTCGTCGCCACCTACTGGTGTAACAATGTAATTCACACAATCTGTATTTGAAGCATCAAGTTACTTTCAAAAGGAGACTTACTCTATTTTGATCACTACTGCAGACATCAGTGTTTGTATCCGAACTATAAACTTTTATCCCAGTACTTCTGTGTAAATTAGAATTATTGTAAGACAGAAATAACAATACTGTGTGGTTGAAAAGACTGTTTCAGAAGCTGTTTCATAACTATACATGACAACTGCTTTCTCTCAATGAGCAGCAGCGCCAATGCAGATCTGAATGTTCGCTGTGATCTTAGAATCTTTGTCATTTAGGAATAAGATTGCGTGCGTGTTTAATGATTAATCATGCAGCTTAAGGCACAATGGGCAACACAACAGTTTCCTGATTATTGTGATAAACTAGTGATAACTTTATTAATAATCAAGACTTTTATTTAAGGGCATGACACACCAAGTCGATGATCGGCCATTGGGTAATCAGTGAGCATCAGTTGGGCTAGTTTTTGAGCATAAGCATGTTGAATAGGCGTCGGCCGTTGGGAAAAGAGATCACTTTTAATGACAGTAACAAAGAAAGCAAACGATGAAGACTAGGGCACACACATAAAATTTACCTTCATCTTCATCTTGTTGGAGCATATGCAAATATTTTCACAACGACATGGCCGTATGTAGCCTATTTAATATAAGTGAAGACAAACCGATCAGCATGATTCATATTCAAAATGGTAATAGAGGGCTGCTTTGATTACGGTTCATATATTCGCATTCCTAGTTCACATTCCCTTTTTTGAATGGCAAATACAGACTACTGCTATCTGTTGTTGTGGATAGGCACAGAACATAAACGCTGGTTGGCCGTCTTTTCATCTCTGCTAGTTCTTTGACGTCGGTTTGGTGTGTACTGGCCTTCAAAGTGAAGAATGTAATTACAGTGCCAATTAAACTCAGACTCAGGCTCGGGTTTGAATTGAGATGGCAAAATCAATGCCAGCTTTTCTGTCCATACATTGTATACAATGTCTTGTGAATTGATAGCTGTCATTTAGTTATGGCAATGGGCGCGTGCAGTAGACCAATCACAGAGGATTGGGCCATCTGACCAATCAGAGCAGTGTAGGCTCATAGAAAGGAGGAGTTTAGAGAGACTGATTCTTCAAACTGCTTCTAACGAATCGTTTACGAACTGAGGTGAAATTAAATGTATATTCTGAGAAAACAAATGTTTTTTGACCCTGCATGCATGTAAACCTGTTGTAGGAGACTAGCAAAACAATATTAGAAACCTTAAAAAAGGCATATTAGGGGCACTTTACGTGAGCCATACTGAGCTGTACTATGCAGTGGAAAAGCGCCATAAGATGCAGTATAATTTAGTAAAATTCGTTTTTATTAAATGTCTATACAATTTTGAGTTATTTTAGTACTAAAACTAAACAAAAATGATAACAGTGAGCTGAAATAAAATTATTTTATTTAAAGTAATGAAAATAATGGTTTTCGTTTACAATAATAAACCTGCTACAATGGCACAGAGAAAAAAAAAAACCTTACATCACCTTTAAACGTCCTTATTTTTAACACTCATCACAGTGTTGCAAAACATTTGAAGGCTCATGAACTGAAATAATCATTTCTAATGACAAGATGACTCTTGACTGGAAAAACTAGTTAGTCAACCAGCCATATCATGCAACACAGAAACCACACCTATTTGTTTTTCATAACCTTTAAAAATACCATAGGAATCGTTTCATCTTTCAAAACTCTTAACGGTGCATTATTCTTAGAAACTCTGTTATGCTTAGAATTTAAAAGCAGTAGGGTGAATTTAAAAAAAAAAAAAAAAACACATAAAAGGTCACATTTCAAGATAATAAAGCAATTTAAGACAATTTTAGGACAACTATTATTATTTTTATTGTGGTATGATTGTCATAATTGAGCACATTATCTCACTACTGCAATTATTAGACATGGAGATTTTCTTTACGTTGCATATTTGCATGTAATGAAACAACTATTACATACAAATTCATGATAAGTTTTGTGAAATCGACCCCGTAGTTTAAAATCACACTAGAGTCTTGAGGTGAGCAGGAGCCTGTGAAAGATGCAACCTGAGCCAAAGCAATGAGCTGCACGGCTGTGCGTGCGCTGTTAGAAACCACAGACAAAGAGACCAACGGGACGGGCCCGGAACCCCCCTCCACCTCACTGAACAAAAACAATCCCATAAACCACCGGGGACACAGGGAGAGGGCCAAGAGATTTGGTTGTTTTCACATCCAGCCCTGAAATCTGATTGTGCCGGGATTATCAATTAAACCTTAGAAGGAAGTCCTGCGGGTAAAAGAGGAAGAAGCCCTCAGGCAATAAACACCAATCATTTGAGATGTTTGATGAGAAATAAAACGCCCACCCCTGAAGCTACTGTCCTCAAGGCCACAATAACTACAGGCCTACAGCATCGAGTATCAGTATCCAGAGTAAGAAACATTTCACTGCGTAATTAGAATATACTGTATATATACTGTATTATATATATATATATATATAGATATATATATATATATATATATATATATATATATAGATATATATATACTGTATTATATTATATATATATATATATACTGTATTATATTATATATATATATACTGTATTATATTATATATATATATACTGTATTATATTATATATATATACTGTATTATATTATATAGATAGATAGATAGATAGATAGATAGATAGATAGATAGATAGATAGATAGATAGAATAACAGCTGAGATGATGAATGACTAGATGCTATTTAAACACTACCAGCCCGAATGAAACACTAGCCGACTACATACTGTACACTGCTTGCTATTTATTAACAAATTAGGCATGATTCTACGCTAAACGCTTCAAAAATTTGGTGTAGAAACTATTTTCACTCAGAAATTGCTAGTCAAGTTCACACATAATTATAAAAGGAACATTGAATTAAACATGACATTTTGAAAGTCTGAAACTGTATTTTCTTTTAAAATGTACTCCAATCATTTTTGTTTTTTCTGCAACTTCCAAAAATAATTTTGTATTTTCAGCTTATTGTGGTGTGTAGCTTGTTTACAATAAAGTCTCACTGGTTAACATTAGTTTAGTTAATGCATTAACTTACAATGAGCAGTGTATTTTTACATCTTTAATTAACCTTTGTTAATGTTACAAATAAAACTGTTCATGTTAGTTCACATTGCATTAACTAATATTAACAGATACAAGTTGTGATCTAAAAAAAAAAACGTATTAGTGAATGCTGAAATGAACATTAAGATTAACTAGAATGTACATTTCCTGAAGAAAATGTGAATGGTGCTTGCAGTGGCAAAACTCGGCACTCTTGATTAGCATGATGCTAACATAATTACCGTCCTGCTAGGATGTTTTTAGCAAAATGCTAACATGATTAGCATGTTGCTAGCATGATGCTAACACCCTAAGCATGCTGCTAGCATGTTTTAAACAAAATGCTAGTCATGTTAGCATAATGCTAGCAAAATGCTAACATGATTAGCATAATACTAGCATGATGCTAGCATGATTACCATGTTGCTAGCATTATTTTAACAAGATGCTAATCATGTTAGCATAATGCTAGCAACATGCTAACATCATTAGCATAATGCTAGCATGATGCTAGCATGATTACCATGTTGTTAGCATGTATTTAACAAGATGCTAACATGATTAGCATGTTTGCTAACATGATGCTAACATGATTATCATGCTACTAGCATCATGCTAACACAATTAACATGCCACTAGCATTATTCTAACACATTTTTACTAGTTTGTGTCATGTTTAAACCTTAAGCTAATCACTATTAGCATGTAGCTATTCACTGCTAGCATGTGTAGCATGGTGGAAGTCCAGTTTGCTAGCATGAGTCAAAAGAGCCAACCGCCATGTCTCTATAATGTTCTGATGCAGAAATATAGGTGTTTCAAAACGGTTGCTAGGGTACTCTGTTTGGTTGCTAGGGAGTGGCTTGGCAGCTGCCAATGATGATACTCCAAAGGCTGCTTGACAATATAAACCAACCCCCATGTCTGTACGATGTTCTGACGCAGAGATATAGATCTTGCAAAATGGTTGCTAGGGTACTCTGTTTGGTTGCTAAGGAGTGGCTTGGCAGCTACCAATGATGATACACCAAAGGCTGCTTGCCAGTATGAATGATATAAACCAACCCCCATGCCTCTATGATATTCAGATTTGAAGATATCTGCCTATGCTTTGGGTTGCTAGGGTGCTCTATATGGTTGCTAAGGCGTGGCTATGATGTCTTTAAGGTGATTTGTGATTGGCGGTTTGCTGCCTCGAGTCAAATGAGCCCACCCTCATGTTTCTATGACACTCCTATCCAAAGATATTCCTTTGATCTTTTTCAATGGAAGTCTATGGAACTTGTTGCTATGGTTCTCTATATGGTTGCTAGGGCGTGGCTTGATAGCTTTACAATGATCCTGAGAGACTGATTGGTTGCCTGAGTAAAATGAGCCCACCCCTTGTCTCTATGACATTGTGATCCAGAGTTATGTTCAATACAAAATCCCTATGTAATTTCCCATAGTAGGAAAAACACAGTACTTCCTGGTTCATGGGCACGGCTTCACCATAGTATGTCTATGGGGCAACTTTGGGCAGCTCTTGCGCCCCAGGGGTACAACTTACACCCCATTTTGAGGTATGGTCTGAGAGAGCCTATCAGGCTCTTCAAACGTGGTAACCCACATGTTTCTATGAAATTCTCGTTAGGAGCTATTACTCATCAAAGTTTGTCCCAATGCAAAGTCTATGGGATTTTTTTCGCTACTTTTTCGCCCGCCGGACGAACATCGTACACCCGATCGCTTATAAAAGTCATAGCACACCTGTCCTCAATGAGCCGGTCGATTTGACACCTCATTCATGGGTCTATGACAAAAACTGCGGGAGGAGTAGCGCGCAGAAATTGTGTCCAGAAGAAGAAGAAGAAGAATAATAAGTATGCAGAAGAATAAGAATGGAGCTTTGCCTTTGGCAAGCACCATTAATAAATGCTGTGCTCAGTGTTAGTTCATGATAAATAATATAGGTAAACAAATGAAATGTTAATGCATATTTATAAATTAGGTGTTGTGCAAAAATGGTAGCTCGATTAAATACTATGTCAGAAAAGAAAAGAAAAGATGGCAGTTGCAATTACTTCTGGTTCATTCGTCACACTGGAAATGAAAGGTTAAGCACACTGCGTTGTGGGACACAGTATTCTATGTAGTGTGCTCAGCAAACGCACTAGATCATCCGAGTATGATATTCTGAACATAGTGCAATATGCCCAAGGACAGAGTGAACGAGCGATGATGATTCACCCAAAAACCTTCCCAGCAGGATGTGATTCATGATGACATAACAGGAACAAGCAGTGAAGCAGCATTTGAACATTTCAAAGAGATTTAATAAATCCTTCATGGCACTAAATATAAAGGCTCGAAAAGGTCCATTTTTGAACATTTCAATGAACAGTTCTTAAACCATTTTTTCTTAGTGTGAAGAACATTTTAATAATCTAAAGAACCTTTTGTGGAATGGAAAGATTCCATGGAACCATCAGTGCCAATAAAGAACCTTCATTTTTAAGAGTGCACAGGTGAGGAAAAGAACACCTAGCATATAAAAGTTAACAAGTTTTTAGATTAACCACTGATAATAAAACCTGAAAATAATATGTAAACCTGTCTTGACAGTTTATGATCTATCATAAGCTGTCAAAGTATTTGACCTTTAAACTAAATGTACTTTACAGTTATAAAAATTGAACGTTCCATGGCAATTATTTTTCTCTGATGGCCTGGAGCGCTATAAATTAAAGGTGATATAAGATTCTGATGCAACGTGTCTATAAATACCGCACAGTATCTGAGTGACATATTCAAGCAAATATCCACATCTGCATGCAGAATAAACCATCTGCAATGGAATATAACATGGAGAAGCTGTTCTTCTCAGGTTCAGTGACAAAAACTTGATTATTCCACATCAGATCCATAGAATCTGAAAATAAGCACTGGTGAAATATGGAATAAACCAATGCAGGTCATTTTAACTGTTCAAAATTGAAAGTTTGAACTTACCAAAATGCATTTAATGGTATAAAATGAATAAAACACGAATACCTGAACAATATTTGACCTTTAAACTGACTGTGTGTTCAGGCAGCCATCACAGGCTATAACAATGCCATCTGACCCTTCATGAAGAATAATGATTATTTGACTCAATTAAACAGATCCTGTGTCACAATTCATGAATGCTCGATGACAGCACTGAATGTGCATGAAAACATCAATCAGTGTTTCATCTGGAAATGCTACAAAGAAACAGCTTCAGCTGCTACATGGCTAAAAGCAGAATGCCCAACCATCACACCATCATCTGCTGCAAGACACTGAAAATCACACAATCCGACACAAAAGAGACGATTTATTCTCGTCTTTACACGTGTCTGATGATGATAATAACGATGGTGGTGGTTGCTGTTCTTCTCATTGTCTCTGAGAAAGGCCTGACTGTGTTCTCCTGGCCTGCTGTTTGGGCCCGACATCACAAAAATTGTGTTTCTGCATGAAAACACAAAGAAACGCGACTCACTTTCTGCTGCAGTCCAGTAAGATTCCCGTGTAGCTCCTCTCTCGGTACGTGAGCGTCACCACCAGCGTGTCGTTGACGATCTGGTCGACGGTCACCGGGATCCTGGAGCCGGCCCGCAGCTCCTCCGCTATAGCCTCCATGTTTTCCTTGCTCGGGTGTCCGGGTTGGCGTCGCTCGATCCCGGCCGCCGGAGCCACGGTCGCGTCGGCCTTCGCTGCTACTGCGATCCGTCAGCGCGCTCGGGAGGCTCCGCCAGGACGCGCAATGACGCCATCAACTCCACCGACGCGATTACAACGGATCCGTCGGCGGTGACATCACCAGAGAAAGACGAGAACCTCCATCTGAGCTTCTACAGCACCAAACACACATCTGCATACTGCATGTGTGTTTAGTGAAGAGAACATAGACTTGCAACTCTGGACAGACAGGTAAAATCACCTATTAGAGCACGAGGCACATTGACCAAATATATATAAACATAATGTATAATAATAATGCCAAAACTCATCTAATAAAAATGTATGTTATGCTATATATATATATATATATATATATATATATATATATATATATATGTATATATATATATATATATATATATATATATATATATATATATATATATATATATATATATATATATATATATATATATATATATATATATATATATATATATATATATATATATATATATATATATATATATATATATATATATATATATATATATATATATATATATATATATATATATATATATATATATATATATATATATATATATATATATATATATATATATATATATATATATATATATATATATATATATATATATATATGTTTGGTTTTCATATAAACAAGCTCTGCTGTTATGATGTATTTTCAAACATTTTCATTTTTATTTCAGTAGCTTAAACATACATTCACCTACAGTAAACTTACAAGGAGGCCTCAAGATAATAGGTTTTATTAAAATGATCAAGCTTAGTTGATTGATTTTACTGCAGACCTGCATTTTATTTCTTTTTTTCCATTGAGCATAAACCATATGAATTATGTGTATGCAGAGCGGTTTATTCTTTTCAGTACAATATTAAGATTCAATAGCTCAAATGTTTCATAAATATTTGTTGAACAACAACAGAAAGGCAGTCATAACTAACAATTTTACAAACAAAGGCTGAGATTACACTCAATTTTCACATCACATTCTACACAACATACCAAACAATAAATTAAAGACAAAAGAAAAGAGAGAAATAGAGGGGGGAAAGTATAGGGGAGTAGGAGGTTTTTATATTATAGATCCAAAATCCTCTAATAAAGAAAACAAATATTTTGCTTTGGGATGTTTCATCCTTCTCAGTGTCTCCAATATATATATATATATATAAACCTCTTTAAAAAAAACATGAATCTAGGTGGAATATGGAAACATGTACAAAAAGTGCACAAAAATGTTGCTAAAGCAACAAAACTGGTGTTGAAGCTTTCATATTGCAGTTATAACACCATAAATCAATCATGTGATGAAACAAACCTCTCAAAACACACCAGTTATCAGCTGTACAATCATATACTGTGATTTCTTGACTTGTGTTGAACGTTAGTTCCAGAATTCAGGAAGTAA
Source organism: Chanodichthys erythropterus (assembly GCF_024489055.1). Taxonomy (NCBI): domain Eukaryota; kingdom Metazoa; phylum Chordata; class Actinopteri; order Cypriniformes; family Xenocyprididae; genus Chanodichthys; species Chanodichthys erythropterus. Next base: position 4,412,870 of record NC_090225.1, read on the forward strand.
TTTGTCATTTTTCCCATAACACTGATCCATTAGGGCCTTAAAATGGCTGCTGCAGACACTGACTGATTCCTGTGGAAATAAACAATGAGGATGATGAAGAGGATGATGGTGGACGCGGCGCCACCTGCTGCTCAAGTGGAGAACTGTGTTTATTTGAGCTGTTCAGAGAAGCATCTTGTGAACTGTGACATCTCTTCTTTTGCCTCTCTGAAAGATCGAAACACAACCTCGTCTCCTGGAGGAAAAGTTAACAAGAAACACAATCAATTTCTTATTTTCAATCAGTTTCTTGTTTACAGCATGTCAGGGATAATTGCTGATTTAGTGAGTGGAGATAATGTTATAGATTTCAGGAGAAATTTGAGGGTTACAAGCTTTTATAAACAAATTATTCTTGAATAAATACAGGAACATATGCAAATAAAACAGAATACATTCTTGTATCCCAGGTTAATGTTCAGGATAAACGATAAGTAAGTACACTCTAAAAAATGCTGGGTTAAAAACAACCCAAGTTGGGTTGAAAATGGACAAACCAAGCGATTGGGTTGTTTTAACCCAGCGGTTGGGTTAAATGTTTGACCAACTTGCTGGGTAGTTTTATTTAAACCAACTATTATTTAAAAATTGCTATATGGCTAGCTTAAAATGAACCCAAAATAGTTGGGAAATTAAAAACCAGATGCAATTAGAGGCAACAATAATAGACAAAAGCTGAATGTTTATTAATAAGCTTTAATATTTTATTAATATAAATGTAATAGTTTAATATAAATGTATTAATAAGCAATTTAATAAATGCTTATTGTTTCATAATTATTCATTGAACATTAATAAATGTTAATTTCCAACATACTTTGGGTTAATTTTAATTAAGCAATACAGTAATTTTTAAACAATAGTTTAGTTAAATAAAACTACCCAGCAGGTTGGGCAAACATTTAATCCTACCGCTGGGTTAAAACAACCCAATCGCTGGGTTTGTCCATTTTCAACCCAACTTGGGTTGTTTTTAACCCAGCATTTTTAGAGTGTAATCTGTACAATCAACCGATTGTGTTTCTGTGGCTTTATAAACGCTCTCATCTGTTTATTCAATCATCAAAATATAGGCTTTCCCTTATTATATGATCATATTTTACCCTGAAGTCTTGATGTTGATTTATGCACACATTATATATCAACTATCCGTACACACTGTAAAAAAAGAAGAAAAAAAATTCACCCTTAAACTCTGTTATTTTTGTCACTTCTCAGAATGATACAACGTTTCGAACACTCTACAATAAATTCCGTTAGTTAATACATTTTGTAACAATACATTTGTTACAGTAGCCTATTTATTAATCATTGTTTGCAACAGTTCATGTCAGCTCAGGTCCATTAAATAATATTAAAAGATACAACTTTTGATTTTAATAATGCATTAGTAAATGTTGAAATGAATATAAACTGAGATTAATGAATGCTGTAGAACTATAGTTCAATGTTAGTTCATGTTAACTAATGGTAACAAATCAATGCATTCTTATCAAAGAGCTTGAATTAGTCAAATATGTAATAAACAAACATGCAAGAGATCAGGATGTGTAGAAATGGGTAAATGAATGGGAAAAGCAATTGGTAAATGTTGACAGCTAAATCTTATAGATGATGATCTGTTCATATTTTTACTGCTTGCTGAACTAGTTCTTTATATAAAGTCGGATACAAGTGTGTTCAACTTTATCTGCATACACACAGTACACTCATATAAAGCAGTGTATATCAAATCTCAACTGCTTGATTGTTTATAACACTTAATCATTCAGCTCTAATCTAATAAATGCAACTTTAAGGTATGAATATATTATAAACATTAACATCATGATTTTCTGTAGAAGCTGCTTTGAAATGATGTGTGTTGTGAAAAGCGTTATACAAATAAATCTGACTTGACTTTTGTTGCATGTTTACTCCAGCAGGTGGGGCGTTTACCATTAGTACTGGCAAATATTTCTGTGTATATTTTAAGCATAAACTCACTTCATTTTATTTCATTTTTCATAAAGCAAGACTTAATATCTTGAGTCATTTTGCTTCGTCAGTAAATGCATCTTGATTTAAGAATGTTTAGATATTTGTGCTGGAAAACAAGACAGAAACGCGGAGTCTGCATCACAGCTTTCAGTCTGTATCATTTGTAACGTTCAGTTCTGTTCCTGCTCTCGATCACTGACCGCATTGCAGGCCTGAGGTTTATATAGGCTTCATCATTTCATACAGCGACACATTTAGCTTGAAATAGTCCCTCGCCTGCAGCGTCCCATTAGCAGACCTGTGAGTCTGTTCTTCAGTGGACATCAGCGTTACATCGTGTCTTTAATAGATGATTCTGCTTTGTGTCAGAACAGGGCAATAAGACCCTTGTTAGAGTCTCTGTAACTCTTCTGGATTTATATATATGATCTTTAAAGAGTTCATTCATTTCCCCCTTGAGGTCCATTTATAATAAGTTTTTTTTTTTGTTTTTTGTTTTTTGCATAAGTCATATTTAAATTTTTCATGAGCTTTTTCCACCTATTTGAATAAATGCTTACAGTATGTTTCCACTGTATATCAGAGGATTTTATCTCAAAATATGAAGGGAAAGATTTGATTCTTCAGGGCCAAAAAGAAGGAGCATGTGCTGCTTAAATTGTATTCATAATTTAAAAGAAAGAAATAAGAAATTATATTTGCTTAAAGAAAATTCAGGTTTTTTTTTTTGCATTTTGACATTGTTGTAATGACCATTAAACACATTTCCTTCTAAATTCTCATCATTGTGATGTAAAAAAAACAAAAAACAAAAAAAAAACTATGATATATTATTTAACACTCTGGTGCTGTTCGGCCATTTTTGACTGAAAAAGTTTATGTTTTGTTTTTTGTTTTTAACTATTTTTTACTAAATCGGAATGGTATGAAACTTTGTAAAGGTTTTGGCACTTGCTATGTGAACACAAAAAGAAAATCACAGACATGATTTGAAAAGATTACATGGTCCTGAGAGAAATAGTCACACTTGTTCCTGTCAAAAATGAGCGCATTGAAAACAAATGCAAGACAAATCTCATCTAGTGGAAGCATTTGGTACTGCGCCCAAACTAAATCTGACTGAAAGCTAATTTTTTTGCGATATCAACCTCAAATTTGGAGCACTGCTTGTTTAAATTTATGGCTTTGATTTTCTCAGTTTTGGGGTAAAACATGTTTTGGAAAACATATATTTCATATAAAATGTAACTAAAAATCAACTAAAATACAAAATAATCAACTAAAATAGTACATTCAATTCATTCAAATAAAAAATATATATATATCTGTATTTTTTGACCCCAACACAAGTAGCAGCAGGGGGTTAAACTCTAATGAATTCATACTTTTTTTTTTTTTTTTTTTTTACAGTAAAACAGTTAATCATGAGAATGACGATTGAGATTAATGGGAATTACAAACCCCCCTGGATGCATTATGGTTTTGGTTATGTGTTTAACTAATAAAAAATAATGTTAAGATGAAAGAAAAACTTTTTTTCTCTTGATCTTTATGGGCCAGTTGTTCAAAAGTAATCTGATCGGATTTCGGCCATTGGATTGGATCAAATCTTGAAAATGGGTTGTTCAAAAGGAAAAAGGGATTCTGAAATCAGATTAGATCACAGAATCCAATTCTAGTTTTAATCTGGATCAAACCTTCAGTTTGTGTTGTTCAAAACTTGTCAGTAGGATTTGGATAACTTTGATCCAAAAAACAGGATTATCCTGATCCCAACAGGGGGTAGGATTTCAAGGTGGATTCCACGTGGAAAATGTAATAAAACTTTAAAACTGTTAAAAAAAATACAACATTTATATCATGTAATATACATACACATTTTTTTTTATTTTGCTCTTGATTAGTTTAACTGTTAAATAAATTAGAAGTAGACATTAACCTACATATTTAGCCTTTCTGTAACATTACTGTAAAGTAAAAAAGATTTTGGTGCCATAAAACAATCCCCAAACAGCTGTAAATATCCAACAAAAATATTATATTTAATTCAAAACCCATATTCTCTCTATCATCATGTCCCTTTTGGGACTCCGTAGAGCACTGGTAATCCAGATTTAGTAATCTGGAAAAGTGTGTATCTGGATCATGGTGATCCAATCCAATTTTTCTTTGAAAAACCAGCACAAAAGTATGATGGATTACCTGATCCTGGATAGCAAAACATGGGATTTCCAAATCCAGATCATTCTGATCCAGATTAAACTTTTCGAACAACTGGCCCCATATTTTTTTGTGCAATTGATCCTAAACATTATCTGTACATCTTATTTTGTATATGATGTTGTTCTGGAACATAGAAGCTTGTTTCTGCCACAGAATAAAAAAAAGATAAAAATGATTGCAACTATCTATTTCACAATTCTGACTTTTTTCTCACAATTACTAGTTTATATCTCACAATTCTGAGACAAGAAGTCAGAATTGTGAGATAAAAAGTCGCATTTACATGATTTATTTTTTTATTCAATGGCAGAAACCAGCTTTTATTGGAACTGGCAGGAGTGAGGATAGAAAGTAAAACTCAACTATGGTTATAACTGGACTTACCACATGATGTCAGTATAAACTCACAGTTTCTCCTGCACTCCATCAATCACGTGTCTCTGTTGTGTGGGTCCGATGAGAGGATGTGGAAGTTTTCACACCCTGAAAACAGACCATAAAAACAACCTCTCAGATGACAGATCTGAAAACTTACGCCCTAAACTGAAAAAATTAAGATGTGGGATCAATAGTGGGTCACATGTGTCTTGTGCAAATACATTGGATGAAGTATGATGTTTTTTTTTGTGTTGTAGTTTTTTGGGTTGTTGCATGAAATGCTTTAATATTAAAAATGCTTTCTTTGTTTGTTTGACTTACTAAAAGGTGAAACACTGACACTTTCAGAACATTGAGCTGTCGGATTCTGACTCAGCCAATCACATGAGTTTGGGGGCGGGACCATCTGTTTGACTGGCCAATGACAGGGCAGTAGGATTATTTTTATAAATAACTTTTGTTAGTCATCATTGTTTGATGACACTAGTGGCACAGAAATAACACACAGCAGATTCACTGCAAAAAACGATGTTCTTTCTCAGTATTTTGTCTTGTTTTCCAGTACAAATATAAACATTCTTAAATCAAGATACATTCACTGGAGAAACAAAATTAAATGTATCAGAATAAAGCAAGTTAATGCTTAAAACAAGAACAAATATCTGCCAATGGGGTCAGAAAAATCTGATTCATTCAAAGGGAAAACAAGATTATTTTTCTGACCCCATTGGCAGATATTTGTTCTTGTTATAAGCATAAACTCGCTTCATTTTGATCACACATTTTCAGAAATCTGTGTGTCAGAACATGACAATAAGACCCTTATTAGAGTCTCCATATTGAAATTATGTAACACTCAATTATATAACACTCATCTGTTTTTATAAATACATTTATATGATCATTAAAGGGTTGCAACATTTCATGCAACATTTTATGATAATTCATTTTCCCTTAAGGTCCATTATAATGTTATAATGTCATGTTTAAAATTTTTATGACCCTTTTACACCTATTTTGAATGCTTGCTGTATGTTTTCACTGTATACATCAAATGCTTTTTTAATCTCAAAAGGTGAAGGGAAAGATGTGTCTGTGAATCTGAACCTCGTCTCTTCTCCTCCCCGGCTGATCATCCAGGTCTTTCCGCGTGACTCTGGCCTGATTTCTCTGCTCCCTCAGCAGCTCCTGGACTCTAAAATACACATAAACACACAAACACATCCCTACAGTGTGTGCTGAATGAAGAACAGGCCTTAAACTGCACTCAGAATACCAGGAATATAGTGCACACTGCAAAGCATCATCTTTTTCCTCAGTACTTCTGTCTTGTTTTCCAGTACAAATATCTAAACAAGTGCTGTTTTTAATATGCTTTGAGACAAACCATGTCCAAATTCATAAGTCAACACCAATGCTGAGTATTTTCTCTTTAAAACTGCAGTGATCTAAAGACAGTTTTTAAAAAAATGTGGTTTGTGTTGGTGTTTCTTATGTCACCAACTACCGAAGAGAAGCGAGGTTATCCCGGTATATTTTTCTGTTGGTATGAAAAATCGGGTAGATTTTGCAATATAGCTGGTGTATGAGGTATATTACGATGTTATGATGAACTATATGCCTTTCTCCGCTGACGTTCTGAGTTGTCCAAAGCATTTGTAAGGATGCTGATTTTCAGAAGGCAGCCGTCTGACTCTGTGATGGTGAACGGGAACATGGTTTGTGTAACGTTAGCAACACATTATTGGCTGTTTGATAACGTAGTCAAGAAAAGGGGTAATCATATTAATTACTGTTATGTGTCCGATGTTGTAAAGAGCGATACAATTGTGCAGCATTTGAGCTTGTGCGAGTGAGTGGAGGCGGGGCTAATTAGCATATTCATAGATCCTAAGCAAAGGGCTAGAGTTACATTCAAGCTATTTCAAAGGATTAGTCCACTTTTAAATAAACTTTTCCTGATAATTTACTCACCCCCATGTCATCCAAGATGTTCATGTCTTTCTTTTGTCAGTCAAAAAGAAATGAAGGTTTTTTGAGGAGGTCCAAATTCGAGTTTCAGTGCAGCTTCAAAGGGCTTTAAACGATACCAGATGAGTAATAAGGGTCTTATCTAGCGAAACGATCGGTCATTTTCGACAAAAATACAACCGTTCATGCTTTATAAACACAATATCGTCTTGAACGTACTTTCCGTTTCCGCATTCTTCAAAACGCTTACGCTGAATGTTCTACGCCTATCCTATTCTACTTACGGAAATAAACGAAACTGGCCCCGCGTTCGTTCCATAAGTAGAATAGGAAAGGCGTAGAACATTCAGCGCAAGCGTTTTGAAGAATGCAGAAACGGAAAGTACGTTCAAGACGATATTTTGTTTATAAAGCATAAACGGTTGTATTTTTTTTTTTTTTTAAATGACTGATGGTTTCTCTAGATAAGACCCTTATTCCTCGTCTGGTATCGATCGTTTAAAGCCCTTTGAAGCTGCACTGAAACTGCAATTTGGACCTTCAAACAGTTGGTAGCCGTTGAAATCCACTGTATGGAGATTTTTTTTTTTCTTTTACGACTGAAGAAAGAAACTTTATGACTGAAGAAAGAAAGAAATGAACATCTTGGATGACATGGGGGTGAGTAAATTATCAGGTAAAGTGTATTTAAAAGTGGACTACGGAAGAGGATTAGGGCCAAGCAATAATAAAAAAATAAAACCATCTCAAGATTAAAGTTGTTAAATTTCGAGAAAAAAGTCGAGATAAAATGTTGAGAATAAACTCGTTAAATTGCGAGAAAAAACTTGTTAGATTTCGAGAAAAAGGTCGAGATAAAATATTGAAAATGAAGTCATTAAACTACGAGAAAAAGTCGTTAAATTACGAGAACAAATTCGTTAAATTATGAGAAAAAAGTCGTTACATTTCGAGAAAAAAGTCGAGATAAAATGTTGAGAATAAACTCGTTAAATTACGAGAAAAAAACTCATTAAATTACGATAAAAAAGTTGTTAAATTACGAGAGCAAATTCGTTAAATTATGAGAAAAAAGTTGTTAAATTACGAGAACAAATTCGTTAAATTATGAATTTGTTCATATAATTTAACAACTTTTTTCTCGTAATTTAATGACTTTATTCCCAACATTTTATCTCAACTTTTTTCTCTAAATTTAACAACTTTTTTCTCATAATTTAGCGAATTTGTTCTCATAATCTAACAACTTTTTTCTCGTAATTTAATGAGATTATTCTCAACATTTTATCTCGACTTTTTTCTCGAAATTTAATTAGTTTTTTTCTTGTAATTTAATGAGTTTATTCTCAACATTTTATCTCTACGTTTTTTTTTCTCTAAATTTAACAACTTTAATCTCGAGATGGTTTTATTTTTTTATTATTGCTTGGCCCTAATCCTCTTCTGTAGTGGATTAATCCTTTAAGGCATGAAGATTTTTTTTCCCCACAGGAAAAAACATTTAAAGGGTTAGTTCGGCCAAAAATTATGTCGTTCCACACCCGTAAGACCTTCGTTCATCTTCTGAACACAAATGAAGATATTTTTGATGAAATCCTTGAGGTATATGACTCGTCCATAGTCAGCAGTATAATCAACACTTTCAAGGTCCAGAAAGGTCCTAAAGACATCTTTAAAACCGTTGAAGTGACTGCAGTGGTTCAACTTGAATTTTATGAAGTAACGAGAATACTTTTTGTGTGCAAAAACAAACAAAAATAAGGACTTCATTCAACAATATCTTCTCTTCTGTGTCATTCTCATACGTTGTTTACGTCCAGAGCTTCTAGGTTCTAGACAGAACGCAGACTCATTATTAGACGGCTCCTGCGTCAGAATCACATGCATGCATCGTGCTGCTCACGTGAACAGCTTTGGCCAATGCTGGACATCAACACTGTTGAACTGCGTTCACTGCATCAACAGCATAGGAGACTGACATGGTAGAGAATAAAGTGTTGAATAAACTCATTATTTTTCATTCTTTTTGTTTGTCTTTGCGCACAAAAAGTATTCTGGTTGCTTCCTAAAATTAAGGTTGAACCACTGCAGTCCCGTCGATGGTTTTAGCGATGTCTTTAGTACCTTTCTGGACCTTGAAAGTGTTGATTATATTGCTGTCTATGGACGAGTCATAAGCCTCTCAGTTTTCATCAAAAATATCTTAATTTGTGTTCCAAACATGAATGAAGGTCTTACGAGTTTGGAGAACATGAGGTGAGTAATTAATGACAGAAATTTCATATTTGGGTGAACTAACCCTTTAAATATGTCATTATGGTGATTAAAGGTGAGTTTTTAGGGATAAAATTATTGATTTTGAATCAAGTTACACATTATGTACTGTACATAATATCTGCCAATGGGTTCAGCAAAATAATTTTGTTTTTCCTTTTGATTTAGATTATTTTTCCCTGTTGGCAAACAGCTTTTTCTTGTTTTAAATAAAAACATCATAGAATTCTGTTTCTCTGGAAGCAAGACATAAAATCTTGTATAGTCTTGCTTCTTAAGTAAATAAATCTTGTTTTAAGGATGTTCAGATCATTGTGTTGGAAAACAGAGTCAGATTTATTTTTTTCCTTGAAGAGTTCAGAAAATGTAACCAGATTTACTCCTTCACTGCTGAAGATCGTAAGACTGACTTTTGCTTCATCTAACTGAACACATATTCTCACAGCACCATCACTTCTGGAAGCCGCAGTCAGACTCACGTCTGTCTCGGTTTCATCTGGTCTGTCCTGCTCCAGCTCTGGGCTTCTGTTCCTCTCGTCCACTCGTTTCTCCTGACACAGTCATAGTCTGACGTCACACACTCATTCCCAAACGGATATATGTTCTAAACACACACAGATAATCATCTACACTCTATATTTTTTATATAGTTACAAATAAAACAAAGATGATTGGAGTACGTTTTAGAAGAAAATACAATTTCAGATTTTTAATTCAAAGTGTTATTTGCTGTTTCTTTGTAATTATGTGTGAAATGTAGCAATTTCTGATAAAAGCATCTTTTATGTAAATGAGACTCTTTCAGACAGTCACATGTTCTTCAGTTGAAGCGGTTTGGATCAGAACATGATCATCAGGTTTTCTTCCCTCAAACTGTTAACCTCATAATATAAATTGTAAAGATACATTTATAATAATAAACAATAGGAATTTTAAGTAGTAATCCCAGACTTTTTCAGACACGGAGACCTGTACGAAGTTTAAACAGCAGCAGAATCTAATAAAGCATCTGTTGTTTCTCTTTCTAATGAAATCAGCTCTCGCTCCGTACCGGGTTCTGGTCAGTCTGGCGGGGTCAGCAGCCCCTAATTCATCCCTTTCCATCTGGATGATCCTGTGCCGGAGCTCCTGAAAGTGCTGTATGTCTGGATCGTCTTCCTCACACACATCCAGGCTGGAGAGACGCAGCTGCAGCTTCTCCACCTCTGATACTGAACGAGACACAATTGAGACACAAGCATTCACACATGAGCACTGAGGTCTTCTAACACAAAAACTTCATTTATTAATGTTTTTTGTTATGTCAGTCATCACTATTACACTGCAAAAAAATGATCTTCTTCCTCAGTGTTTCTGTCTTGTTTTCCAGTACAAATATCTAAACATTCTTAAATCAAGATACGGTTATTATTTACTAGTGCTCACAGCGATTTGATCACTAAATGACTTCTCTTAATGACTTCGCTCATATATTTCAATATTTCAAACCATTGTTAATGTTAACCAAACCTGAAACTACAATACTACTAGTCAAATAGTTTTATTTTATGTTTTTGAAATAAGTCTCTTCTGCTCATCAAAGCTGCATTTATTTGATCAAAAATACAGTAAAAAACTTTGAAGTATTATTACAATTTAAAACAGCTGTTTTCTATGTGAATATATGTTAAACTGTAATTTATTCCTGCTCAAAGCTGAATTTTCAGCATCATTACTCAGGTCTTCAGTGTCACATGATCCTTCAGAAATCATTCTAATATGATGATTTGCTGCTCAAGAAACATTTATGATTATTATCAATGTTGAAAACAGTTTGTGTGGAAACATTTTATCTAATTTAATGCATCCTTGCTAAATAAAAGTATTAATTTCTATTAAAAAAAAAAAAAAAAGATATTGTGTACCCAAAACTGAACAGTAGTGTATCATGGTTTCCACAAAAATATGAATATGAATTGATGCAGCCTCTGTGAGCAGACTTCTTTGAAAAACTTAATTATACAGGGTATTACAATTATTATTGTTATTATTAGTTGAAATAAAGCTGAAATGCAACTACTGGAAGATATTTGTTCTTGTTTTAAGCACAAACTCAATATTTTTCAGAAAGCAAGACTTAAAGGGGTGGTTGATTGAGATTTCACTTTTTTTAACTTTAGTTAGTGTGTAATGTTGCTGTTTGATCATAAACAACATCTGGAATGTTACAATGCGCAAAGTTCAATGCAAGTTTCCCTTTGCATTTCTTTTAAAGAATTCTCTGTTTAAGGACTACAACAAATGGCTGGTAGGGACTACAACAAGCTTCTTCCTGTCTCGTGACATCACTAACCCTATAATTTACATAAACCCCGCCCCCAAGAACACTCAACAAATGCTATGAGGCCATGTTGGGCTGCTTTAGATAAGAGGAAGAATTGTTGTAGTAGAGTGTTGTTGTCATGCCGTCATTTTACGCCGGACTGCTTCACAAACAAGGGTCAATTCAAAGCTGGATTTGCACAAAAGATGAACATGACGGCACATGCTAGATGATGAGTTGAATCAACTCCACAGCAACTACATAAATTTATCCACTAACCGTTCAGAAACGTCCAGTTTCATTCTAAAAGTTGTAACTTCTTCCTGAGTCTCTCCATCAGTGTCGACTCCGATTTGAACAATGTAAGGCTGAACACTTTTCTCATTTTGGCTGCGTGAGATTCTCCAGCTTTGTTGTTGTTGAACTGTTAAAGCTGGCTTCTGGAAAGGGGGCGGGAGCAGCAGCTCATTTGCATTTAAAGAAACACACACAAAAACGGCATTTGGGCAAATTTGACAAGCTATAATAAATGATCTGTGGGGTATTTTGAGATGAAACTTCACAGACACATCTATATACATCTATATGTATATATAGATCTATATGTATATATAGATGTATATATATATATATATATGTATGTATGTATTCAACGCTGCTGCCTGCCAGCTGTCTGATCTACGCTCGGAGCTTCGTGGAGTTTATCCTAAATCCTTCTCTTTATTCCTATTCACATAATATAACTTTCTTATTTTTCACTAGATTACTTAACCTATTGCATAGTATTACTAAACGGAACGATTTATTACTAGCAATCCACCAGCGTAATCACCTAGTGTTAGCCATAGCCTGCTAGCTACCGTCTACTTTCTTTTTTTCCTCTAAACCAACCTTCCTTGTCGATTGAATGGCGGATTTATCCGATGTATGTTATTCTGATCTGTCCTCGCCAGATCGGGAAGCTGTGGAGACGTTGCTGCCCGGCATTCATCGATCCACCGCGAGGTACAGCGTCCCGCACATCACCCTCGCCCCAGGCACCGGCAAGCGACCGAGACATCCAGCCAGCGAGTCCCATGTGCGTTGCAGTTTTTCGGACGGCGTTCATCAAACACACGGTCAGTCATGTCCGACGATTATCATGTGTAGTAAATGCAACATGTACAGTTTAGCTCTTTCTGTCAGCAGTGAGACTTACACATGTGATAAATGCAGGGATATTGTCAGGCTGACAGAGAGAATCTCAGAATTAGAGACACGCATCCAAACTTTAATTGAGGATAGTGAGAATGAAAGGGCCTTAGATACTGCTTTGGATGCGACTAGCCTAGTAAACACTACACATTCGGTTCCGGTTGTAGAAGCCACGCAGCAGGCTAACTGGGTGACTGTGAGGCGGCATAATGGCAAGAACAAACACCACTCTTCCGTTCCGATTAGAACATCAAACAGGTTCTCCCCACTCAGTGACGCACAGACTGAGAATCCTGTTGAAAGTGCCCTAGTAATTGGCGATTCTATTACACGGAACGTGAAAATAGAGACACCAGCCACCATAGTCACATGTTTGCCGGGGGCCAGAGCACCTGACATCAAAGCAAATTTAAAAGTGCTGGCTAATGCTAAACGTAAATATTCTAAAATCATTATCCACGTCGGCACAAATGATGTTCGACTTTGCCAGTCGGAGATCACTAAAATTAACATTAAAGAGGTGTGTGAACTCGCAAATTCAATGTCAGCAAAAGTAATTTGTTCTGGCCCTCTTCCTGTTCGTCGGAGTGATGAGATAGTTAGCAGGTTATCATCACTCAATGGCTGGCTGTCTAAGTGGTGTGCGCAGAATAATATAGGTTTCATAGACAATTGGAAAAGCTTTTGGGGCAGACATGATCTGTTGAAAAGAGATGGTATTCATCCCTCCCGGGATGGTGCTGCTCTTCTCTCTAGAAATTTGGCAAATAGTCTTAGAGCTGAAACATGACAAACCAGGGCCCAGATCAGGACGCAGACAAACTGGCTAAACCGACCGTCTGCTAGCCGCCTCACGTCACAGAACTCAGATAATTCACAGCACATTGAAACACTTTCACCTAGATATTATCACATAGAGACTGTGTCTGTACCTCGAACTAGTAAATACAAAAAACTTCCGAAACCTTTTAAGGGTAAAAATTTAATTGATGTTCAAAAAATGAAAATCTCAGATAAACAAATGATAAAGCTTGGGTTACTGAATATTAGATCTATTTCTTCAAAAGCACTTATTGTAAATGAAATTATCACAGACAATAAACTAGACTTGCTGTGTTTGACAGAAACCTGGCTAAAACCAGACGATTACATTACTTTAAATGAATCTAGTCCTCAAGGTTATGATTATCGACACAATCCTCGACAGAAAGGCAAAGGGGGAGGTGTTGCTGTAATTTATAGTAATATATTCAGAATCATTCAAAAGAATTTCAAATATAATTCCTTTGAAGTGATGGTGCTTTATGTAACATTATGTAAGTTGACATTTGTGCTGGCTACTGTATACAGGCCACCAGGGCACCATACTGACTTTATCAAAGAATTTGCTGAGTTTCTATCAGAGTTAGTACTGGCTGCGGATAAAGTCCTTGTTGTTGGTGATTTTAATATCCATGTAGATAATAATAAAGACGCATTTGGATTGGCATTTGCAGATATTTTAAACTCTATTGGAGTTAGACAACACGTGTCAGGACCCACTCATTGTCGTAATCATACCCTAGATCTAATACTGTCGCATGGAATAGATATTGATGCTGTTGAAATTCTACAGCAGAGCGATGATATATCAGATCATTATTTAGTCTCGTGTATAATACAATTAGCCAAGGCTACAAAACCACCACCCAGCCATAAATATTGTAGAACAATCACGTCTGCCACTAAAGATTGCTTTATAAATAATCTCCCCGAGCAGTTTCATCGCCTTAGTATACCTGACAACTTAGAAGAACTCGATGCTGCAACAGAAACTATTGGCTCTCTCTTTTCCAGCACATTAGATGCAGTCGCTCCTTTACGTCTAAAGAAGATTAAGGAAACTAATCCAACGCCGTGGTATGATGAGCACACTCGGGCTCTAAAACGAGCTGTTAGAAAAGCTGAACGTAGTTGGAAGAAAACAAAACTAGAAGTTTTTCGCCTTTCGTGGAAAGAAAAAATGATTGAGTACAGAACAGCCATAAGAAATGCTAGATCTACTTATTTTTCAAATCTCTTAATAGAAAACAAACATAATCCTAGGTATTTATTTGACACAGTGGCTAAATTAACTAGAAACAGAGATTCAACTGCTGACGTTTCCATAGAGCACAGCAGTAATGACTTTATGAACTTCTTTACTTGCAAGATTGATAATATTAGAGAGAAAATTATAAACATGCAACCGTCTACAGTTTCTCTTCAGACAGTGCACTGTAGTGTCCCTGAGGTAAAACTAGAATCATTCGCCGCTATAGGAGAGGAAGAATTATCTAAACTTATCAAATCATCAAAATCAACGACATGTATGTTAGACCCAATGCCGACTAAACTACTGAAAGAAATGCTTCCAGAGGTCGTAGGTCCACTTCTTGATATAATTAATTCATCTTTAACACTAGGACACGTGCCAAAAACCTTTAAGCAGGCTATTATCAAACCTCTTATTAAAAAACCTCAACTAGATCCGAGAGATTTAGTAAATTACAGGCCAATCTCAAATCTACCTTTTCTGTCAAAGATACTAGAAAAGGCAGTTTCAACACAACTGTGTTCCTTTTTAGAAAGAAATGGAATCTGTGAGGATTTCCAGTCAGGATTTAGACCATACCATAGTACTGAGACTGCTCTCGTTAGAGTTACAAACGATCTACTCCTATCATCCGATCGTGGCTGTATTTCTCTATTAGTGTTATTAGATCTCAGTGCTGCTTTTGACACTATCGATAATAACATTCTTTTAAAAAGACTTGAAAACTATATTGGCATTAGTGGAATTGCTTTGGCATGGTTCAAATCATACTTATCTGACCGTTATCAGTCTGTGGTAGTAAATGAAGAGATGTCGTATCGATCACAGGTTAAATATGGGGTACCACAAGGCTCAGTATTAGGACCGTTGCTTTTCACTCTGTACATGCTGCCCTTAGGAGAGATAATTAGGAAGCATGGTGTTAGTTTTCACTGCTACGCTGACGATACTCAGCTCTATATTTCCTCGCGCCCTGACGAAACCTACAAATTCACAAAACTAACAGAATGCATAGCTGACATTAAAAACTGGATGACAAGAAATTTCTTATTATTAAATTCAGAAAAAACTGATTTCCTAATCTTTGGACCAAAAACTTCCTCACGAAAAAACCTTGAATACTCTCTAACACTTGACGGGTGCTCCATTAAACCTTCGTCCTCAGTTAGGAACCTGGGTGTGCTCTTTGATACCAATCTTTCATTTGAAAGTCATGTTTCTAGTATCTGTAAAACCGCCTTCTTCCATCTAAAAAATATATCTAAATTACGACATATGCTCTCAATGACAAATGCGGAACAGTTGGTTCATGCATTCATGACCTCAAGACTAGATTATTGTAACGCTCTACTGGGTGGTTGTTCTGCTCGGCTTTTAAACAAACTACAGTTGGTCCAAAATGCGGCAGCTAGAGTTCTTACTAGAACCAGAAAGTATGACCATATTAGCCCAGTTCTGTCAACATTACATTGGCTCCCTATTAAACATCGTATAGATTTTAAAATCTTGCTACTTACTTACAAAGCTCTAAATGGTTTAGCTCCCCAGTACCTAAGTGAGCTCTTAATGCATTATAGTCCTTCACGTTTATTGCGATCTCAGAATTTAGGCCAGTTGATAATACCCAGAATATCAAAATCAACTGAAGGCGGCAGATCCTTTTCCTATTTAGCACCTAAACTCTGGAACAATCTTCCTAGCATTGTTCGGGAAGCAGACACACTCTGTCAGTTTAAATCTAGACTAAAAACACATCTCTTTGCTCTTGCATACACATAACACATTATCAATACATTAACATTTTTCAAATCCGTTAAAGGATTGTTACGCTGCAATAATTAGGTCGGCCGGAACCGAGAACATTTCCTATAACACTAGATATACCTGTAAATCAGAATAAGAATGGCATCTACGCTAATATCTGTCTCTCTGCTTATCCAGAGGTTTGCCGGGTGCTGGATCCAGGCCGTATCCAGATCAGATGGAGAACCTGCGTCTGGACCTGACTACAACGTAGCCCAGGAGACAATGGGCCTAAAGATCCAATTCTGGCTGCATCTATAATTCAGATTTTTAATCCCCGTATCCGCTTACATATATTTATATATAATCGATTTTTAATCTCTATAATAAAAATGTACAATTCAGATTTTGATCTCCATATACATTTACATATATATATCTTCCAAGGGGTTTTTTCCCTCCTAGGACTTTTTTCCCAGTGCTAGCACGCTGGGTTTTTCTCCTAGGGGGTTTTTTCCACCCCTGGAAGTCAGCCGACATTGGCTTAATGTAGCACCATCTTGTATATGTTACATATTACCACGCTTGTTTGTACAGTTTTAACCACTTCCCTTTTTTTCTGTGCTTCTAATATGTAAAGCTGCTTTGAAACAATTACCAATTGTAAAAGCGCTATATAAATAAATTTGACTTGACTTGACTTGAGTATATTATATTACATCTTGAAAAAGGCCATTATACAGTATGTCCCTTTTAATATCTTCAGTCATTTTGCTTCTCCATTAAATGTATCTTGATTTAAGAATGTTTAGATATTTGTGCTGGAAAAATCAAGAAAATCATTTTCTGCAGTGTAATAAATTTCAGTTCAGTCTGAGAGGTTTTTAGGCCAGTGTTCTCTCTCAGTCCTGCTGATCACTTGATTTTCATCTTCAGCCTCATTAAGATCTCCGCATCATTCCCCAATAATGCGTAATCAAATGAGAGCGGAGTTGAACACTTGTTAGTCTAATGAGTCTCAGATTACATTGAGTCTATATGGGGTTATTGATCATTTCCTCTGGACTGAAAGCACGAGCGCCAGAATCCAGCTGAGCAGCTCGCGCGTCTCCAAGGGAACAGAACTCACACCAGTCAGGCAGAACCAGGGCAAGGAGCTATTTTTGAGGCAGGCCATCCTTTTTATGCAAAGCCACAGATGGCAAAGCACACACACACACGCACACACACATCTACACCTCGCTCTCAGGTTGTTTTCACCTTCACCTAGTTGAGAGCGGCGCAGGTAGTGGAGGATCTGCGGCAGGCCGCGGTCCAGGACGTCTCGGGGAGGGAATGTGAGAGGGCACTTCCTCAGGCTCAAGGCCTTCAGCGTGATCAGATTACCTGCAGGAGAAGAGAAGCGTCACATGAACCAAACACACATTTATTACGTCCTCTGTATAATATACTGTAAGACGCACCCAGCTCTGGGGGAAGCTCTGTGATCGGATTGCCCTCCAAAAGCAATGTCTTCAAACACCTTAAAGATAAGAATGAATAAATTCTTCAGAAAACATGCATGAATATCTAAGGCTTAAAATCCTAATCTTGATTTAAGATGGTTTAGGTATTTGTACTGGAAAACATACAAAAATAAAATCATTTTTACAGTGCAAATGCAATCATTTTTAATGCTTTCCAAGATTTTTTCATTCTTTAAAACAAAGCTTTATTTACAATGATGTAATCCCTGTCTTTGTGGAATACTGTATCGTGATTGGTCGTTAATGTCATTCTGTGGCCTAATATTTGTGTCTAAAGCTGTAAAATTGAACACACTGCAAATAAAATGATATCTTTCCTCAGTATTTTCATCTTGTTTTCCAGCACAAATATCTAAACATTCTTAAATCAAGATACATTTACTGGAAAAGCAAATTTATTGAAGATATCAAGTCTTGTTTATTAAAAAATTACCAAAATTAAGTGACTTCACACTTAAAACAGTAAAACAAATATCTGCCAGTGGATTCAGAAAATAAACTTAATTCAATGGGGAAAACAAGATTATAAAGCAACACTTTATTTAAAGCCTTTATGTTTAATGCGTTATAATAATGCATATTAATGCGTTATATGCTGTATTTTCATAATATTCCATGTCACATGTGAAATTGGTTGTTTGTCATGTGTTTTAATGCATTTTACTTTCTAATGGCATATTTTAATGTATTTTAACTGTGGCTATAATTATTCATGAGACCCATGCATTATAAGAATGCATAATTAATGAAAAAACTAAAAATACTTTTACTTTTGCATTATATAAAGGCTTTAAGTAAAGTGTTGGCAATTATTTTTCTGACCTCATTGGCAGATCATTTTTTTAAAGTCATTTTCCTTAATGTATAGTAGTAAATGTAATCTTGATGTAAGATTAACTTTATACTGGAAAATTAGATAAAACTACTGAGGAAGATGATCTGTGCTAATTTCTTTCATATCACTCAACACTGATAAAATCATTTGCACTCAAATAATCATTTTATAGTTTATTGTTATATTAATCATATATGGTTTTTGCAGCAATGCCATGAAAGAACCATTTTGGTTCCCTAAAGAACCTTTTTTTTTCTGAGTGTGAACAACATTTAAATAATCTAAGCTTTTTTTCTACTATAAAGAACATTTAGTGCAATGGAAAGATTCCATGGATGTTAAAGGTTCTTCATGGAACCATAAATGCCAATTAAGAACCTTTATTAGGGGCAGTTCACACAGAACACGATTTTGGTTTGAAACTGCAACGCTCAATGTGGAATACATCCCGCCTTCTAAATAAAAGAGCCAATCGCTGATGGATAAAGTCATTGCGTCACTGCAGTTGCCGTTAGAAGCTCCGGTTCCCATAGAAACCTGAGACTCGCGCTTAGGACTGCACATGCGCATTGGCTCGTCTAGCCTGACAAATAAGCTTTTTTTTAACTCTATTTGAGCATAAGAAACAACATTTATAGGACAGTTGATGTCAGATTTTGTTGCTGATTTGAAATATGTTATTTAATAGTGAGTTCACCAAGTAGTTTTCGAGATTTCAGTATTCCCCCATTCAAATAGATAGGACTTGGTCTTGGATACCTGAAATAGCTGCCTGGAAGCGTCATATTGCAGTTATAATATTCATTATGTCATTAAATTGAATCAAATTAAGTTGAGTCAATTTTTTACAATAATCATTTACAATAAAAATACATGAGATTGTTTTAAATATTTTTTTTGAAAATACAAGAAATGTTGGGGTGTAAATGATTGTAAACCGCCAGTAGGTGGCGGCAAGTGACCGTTTTAATAAGTGGGTTATTCATTCAAATGATTCGTTCAAACGGCTGATTCATTTAAGAATGAGGCCGCTGTTTAGGGGGGCGGGGCCAAGATGGCGCCTGTGTAAGTCGTGTTGTTAGTTGCTCTTAAACTTATTTTGTGCAATTCTTGATCTAACTTGTCCTCATGTGAGTAGACAGTGTTAAATATTAATCTGACAAAATTAAGAACCCTTATTTTTCTTGAGGATGATGGATATTTCCTATACGCACTTTCTTGGAAATTAGCCTGCTAGTAGTAGTTAGTATTTGAGATGTGACACTTTCTATCGGTTATAACAGTTCGGCTCGGTCTCGTCATAAAATTTATTTCCCTCATCGCAACAAATGGAAGATGCTTTAGCAGTGAAACGTGTGCATGATTACGTAACGGCACCTGTGCAGGAGGATAAAGCTGCTCTTTCAACTTTATTACCTGATACTCCCACCAAGAGTCCACAATCGAAGATGCGACGCCACACTACAGAACCATCAAATGCAGTTCTCTTGGAAGCAATTGAGAAACTAGGGAAAAAACAAGACGATTTTTTAGAGAAATTAACCGCAATTGAAAATTCTGTCTCGTGTAACTCAAACCGCATCTCTGAACTTGGAACTAAAATGGACGCGATCTCTGATAAGGCCGATCTTGCCGTTACTAACTCCAGTGCGATGAAGGACCAAGTTACGTCACTAAAGACTGAAAACAAGCAACTCTGGGAAAAGCTGGATGAATTGGAGGCATACAAAAGACGGTGGAACCTACGGATTGCTGGTATCCCTGAAGTGGAAGGTGAAAATGTAAAGATGGCTGTGATAGAAATATTGCGTTTAGTTTCACCATGTCTAGCAGATGTTCTCCAGTCTTCCATCGACGTGGCCCACAGGCTTGGGAAGAAAGGACTTACTCAGCCTCGTCGCATTATTGTGCAGTTCACCTCTCGCACGCACCGTGACCTCATCTGGGCCGACGCGAAGCGCTCCGAAATTCTCAAACAAAAGACTATCAGGATAACGGAGGACTTAACACAACGCGCAAGGGAAGCTCGAAATAAACTGTGGCCACTCGTGAACCAAGCTAGACTGGAAGGTAAACGTGCAGGGTTTCAGGGTTCAGCTGCCATCATCGACGGGAAGAAAATTACAGTGGACAACATATAATGACTCTTTACAGTGACTTTAATATTCTGTAGTGAGGTTTTTCATCCTCATGGGAATTGTTTCTTGTTAGGGTTCCAACCTAGACTAGAGAAATGTTAAGCTGGTTCTTACTACAGTGAGGAGGTCTGGTTAAGTGTTGCACTTACTTTTTTCTACTTCAATCCGTTAAGAAGTTTTATCTTTATTTACTAAACAATAGATTTTGGTTACAAGTTCTTGTTTGTTCTTTTATGTCATTTAAGTTGAATTGTTTTTCACTCAATGTTAGGGGAATCCGAGACTTAACCAAACGTAAAGCTTTATTTCTTTTTTGTAAATCAAAATGCAGAGATGTCTATTTTTTACAAGAAACGCATTCATGTGTGAAAGATGAAAGTTTCTGGTCCAATCAATGGGGGAGTAAAATTATCTACTGTCATGGTTCCAATAATTCTGCTGGGGTTATGATTTTATTTAATCAGCACTTTAATTACACTGTACTTGAATCACATTGCTCGAATGAAGGCAGATGGTTAATTATTGTTATCCAGTTTGGGGAAAGCATTGTTATTTTGGCTAATGTCTATGGCTTTAACAGATCCAGTCTTAATAATTGTCTCTTTACAGATTTAACATCCAAATTAATAACTTTAAAAATAAAATACCCATCTACATCGCTAATTATGGGCGGGGACTTTAATGAGGCTCCTGACTTATGTTATGATAGATTTCCTCCAAAATATAGCACTACCACTGTTAACAAAATAATTAGTGATATATGTTCCAGTCTCTCGTTGGTAGATATTCATAGATTATTACATAATGACTTTTCCTCTTCCTTTACTTGGTTCAAATCTGATTTGACACAAAAATCACGTATTGATTTTTGGCTAATATCTGATAGTCTGATTTCTTCTGTTAAATCATGTTCTATTTCCAGTGCACCTTTAACTGATCACTCGGGTATTGAGTTAGAAATTTCTGACCTTAACTGTAACTCATTTAGGAAACCATGGGTATTGGAAATTAAATACCTCTTTATTACACAATTCTAATTATTGTTTGGGTATTAAAGGCATAATTGATTCTTTTAAAAAAAATACTAATATTTCTCATACCTTAAATTGGGAATTGTTTAAATATGAGTGTCGAAAGTTTTCTATAAAATTTAGTAAAGATCTTCTAAAATCAAAAGGATTACAATTTGAATCTATTTTAAAAGAAATTAACCATATAACTTGTCTTGCCAATCCAAATGATTCAGAGAAGGAACGTTTATACCTATTAAGAGAAAAACTAGACACCTTCTATATAGAAAAGGCTAAAGGGGCCTTCATTAGATCTAGGGCCAAATGGCTAGAAGCCGGAGAAAAAAACTCTTCATACTTTTTCAATTTGGAAAAAAACGAGCCGAACTTAAAAAAATTTCCTCTTTATATATTGATGACACTATTATATCAGATGACAAAATAATCTCAAAATTTGTTTCAGGCTTTTACCAAAAACTATATACATCATCATTTAACCCTGATTTAAGCGATATATTTTTTAACAAGATACAACCTTTCACCCCTTGTATAAGTATAGATAGTAAAAACCTTTGTGAGGAGGAAATGTCATTGAAAGAATTGGATGATATCATTAAAAAAACACCTTTTAACAAAAGCCCAGGACCCGATGGTTTACCTTTTGAGTTTTACAGAGTTTTTTGGGAAGATATTAGAGAGTTTATTTTGAATGTGTTCAATGAGTGTGCAGTAAATGGGGAACTTACAGAATCTATGAAACAGGGAGTAATTACACTAATTCCAAAACCTAATAAAGACATTTTGCACTTAGACAACTGGCGCCCAATCACACTCCTTAACTCGGATTACAAATTATTAGCATCTCTATTTGCCAACAGATTAAAACCTTGTTTGGAGGAAATCATATCTGTCACACAGTCTGGATTTATGAAGGGAAGAAGTATTTCAAATAACATTAGATTGGTGTTAGACATTTTAGATTACTCAGATTTAGTAAACAAGGAAGCTCTTATTTTGTTTTTAGATTTTTGTAAGGCTTTCGATACCGTTGAGCACAATTTCATGTATCAGGCCCTTAATCACTTTGGTTTTGGCCCAACCTTTACAAATATGATGCACACATTCTATAATAATATTTCAAGTAGTGTTTCTTTATCTGGTGGTACGTCTTCTCGTTTTGTTATCCGAAGAGGCATTAGACAGGGATGCCCTATTTCCCCGTTTTTATTTTTATTAGCAGCTGAAACATTAAATCTTTACACTCTGCATTGCTCCCAAGTTAGAGGTATTGAGATAGGAGATTTCACTTTAACTATAAGTCAACTTGCTGATGACACTTGTTTATTTTTGAAAAACAAAGATCAGGTCTCTGTGATTCTGGAGGCACTCAAATTATTCTCTGATGCCTCAGGTCTCTCTGTGAATCAATCTAAGAGTGAGATTATGGCTGTACACCAACTAGAAGACTCATGTATATCTGGAATACAGATTAAACAGGTAGTTAAATACTTGGGTATTGTAATTAGTAAATCAGCCTCAGAGAGAATCACAGAGAATTTTTCGCAGAGATTACAAAAAACAAGAAATATTTTTAACTGTTGGCTCCAAAGAAATTTATCTATTCAAGGTCGTGTATTGATCTCCAAGGCTGAAGGGATCTCCAGACTTGTATATCCTGCATTGTCTCTTTATGTAGATTCCAAAATGTGTGCTGCAGTTGATAAAATTTTATTTCAATTTATCTGGAGAGGCAAGACGGAGTATATTAAAAGGAAAACTATAATCAGAAGTTTATCAGAAGGAGGACTAAATGTTTTAGATTTTGACACTATCAATAATATATTTAAAATTAACTGGATCAAGCACTGTCTTTGTGATAACAACTTTCCATGGTTCTTTATTCCCAATTTAATTTTCAAAGAATGTGGTGGTCTTAATTTTCTACTTACCTGTGATTTTAAATGTACTAAACTCCCAATTAAGTTGTCCAATTTTCACAAACAGGTTTTGAATGCCTGGAAATTAGTCTACAAACATAATTTCTCTCCCCATTCCTGTGTAATTTGGAACAACCAATATATATTATTCAAAAACAAAACAATTTTTTGGAATGATTGGTTTAACAAAGGCTTAATTTTTGTTACAGATTTAATAAATCAGTCAGGTGACTTATATAATTATAATGACATAGTTAAATATCTTGGGACAAATATATCTTTTAAAGAATATTTAAAACTCATTCATTGTATCTCACCAAAACTACTCTATCTTATAAAAAACGAAAAGATGTATAATCCTGTAATTGGTTCTCTTCCTGCTCTGACTGTTGAGGGCCTTTCCATTAGGGATAAAAAATTTAATAATATGTATATCAGAAAAATATTAATCAAAGAAAAAAGTGTTTCACCTAAGGCAATAGTGAGGTGGAAACAGGATTATCACTCCCTTGTTTTTCATAATTTGTGGTCAGATATAAATAAATTTGTAATTCCTAACAAAGTCAAAGAAACTCACTTTAAAATAATAAATAGATATTATCCATGTAACAATTTTATTAGTAAATTTAAAGAAGGGTTTTCGCCACTATGCAGTTTTTGTGAAGAAGAAACTGAAACAATTGTACACTTATTTTTCAATTGTAATTATACAAAATTATTTTGGTCCCAAGTTTCTATTTTTCTTTTTGACTTATTTTACAAGTTTGTCACTATAACTGATGTAATGGTCTTGTTTATGGATTGTGATACTGGTTTATTGGAAATGGATAATATAGTTAAACTTCTTATTCTATTAGGAAAATATCATATACATAAAGCAAAATGTATATCGACTGTACCAAATAGTAGACTATTTTCCACTGATTTGAAAATTTTTTATGACTCTCTAACATCAATACAGAACAATCGAAAAGCTGTTAAGACATCTAAACTGTTGAAAAGGATACTTAATGTAATAGAAACATGATTGATTTGTGATATAAGATACAGAATTTTGATTTTTTTTTATATATTCAAATGTCTTTGTATTCCCCTACTGTTGTTTCAATAAAAAAAAAAAAAAAAAAAAAAAAAAAAAAAAAAAGAGGCCGCTGTTTATGAATAAGTCACTGAAACAATGACTCAACTGATTCGTTCAAGTCGCTGAATCACTCAAAAACACGGTAAAGAACTTTAAAGGCCGTTTTCTCAAAATGAGTTTGAGAGAAATGAGTCAGAAATCTCCACTTCAGCAGAACTTACATACACCAAACTTTACAGTTTTATTCCTATCTATATTCTGAAGGTTTTTTACAGAGGGATGTGTTGAATTTGCCTGATTTTACAACATTTTATTCCTAAAAAAATGGTGAAATGTTTTTTTTTTTTTTTTCTGGCTGTTGATAGTATTTTCTGAATTATGGAGTGATAAAAAGAGATAGCCAAACCTCCCTCAGTAAAAACCTTTGAATTTAAAATGTCCAAAAACTTAAACGAGAATTTTGAACCTGACGTCATCCTCCGATTTTTGTTCTAGAAACGTATGCAAATTAGCACATATTTAATTAGATAACGCCTCATTTGCATATTTAAAAAAGATTTTAGAAAACTTGTAACAAAAAATGTTTGCAATTTTTAATGTAATCAATCAGCTGGGAAAGTATGGTGATATCTATTAGTTAATTTTTTACCCTATTCACCTGGGGTGTCTCGCCTTAAGGCCTTCATTTTCGCAAAATCAATTTAATGACTTATACTTTTTAATGCACAACCAAAACAATGTTCTTCCCCGAAATGCATGCAGTTTTGTATTTAACCGCTAGAGAGCCAAGTGATATAAACCCAAGCCGCGTTTTTAGAAGGCCGTACATGCACGTCCATCAAGCGCATATTTACATAGAAAAACAATGGAAAAGTTGCGCAGTGGGATGGAAGCACGCGCTCTGTGTGAACCGGCCCAAGAGTGGACTATTTCACATGGACTATTCCCTTACAATGCTGTTGACTCACCTGTGCTGGCCGACAGCGACTGGAAGAGCTGTGATCTGATTGTTCCTCACATCCAACCAGACAAGAGACGGAAAACTGCCAAAGAAATGCTCAGGAAACCCGCTGATTTCATTACCCTCCAGATACAAACTCTACAACACGCACGTGAATTATATCAGCAAAACTGTACAAGCAATGACGTCATACAGTCAGACTGAACGAGCGCATTGATCACCTTTAGATGCGTCATCTGTAACACAGAAGCTGAGATGTCCTTCAGTCCTCTTCTACTCATGTGCAGCATGTCGTTCAGGGATGCAGATTTTACGGCTCCTTCTTCAGAGTCGAGGCTCAGATGGAGATGATGATCACTCATCATTCCAAAATTCAGAGCACCGCAATAATACTGTAATTAATACTGTAGTAATCAAATCTAATATTTCATATTTCTGCCACTATCCGCGGCTGTTGAAAGGTTATGGTGTAATATTTACATCTAACTGTCAGCTGGGATGTTGTGAGTCGTTGCTATGGTGACGGCGCATGAAAGCGAAACCAAAACTACGGGGAGCGTCGGAGACCAAACATCCAAACGCGTACAGAGAATGCATTAAAACTTAGTCTGACTGAAAAGTTTCAAAATTTCTTAATTTATTTGTGAAACAAGAAGTACAGTAGACCTAGTCAATAGGATATATATGAAATATTTATTCTGTGACACAGCGTTCTACACTATAAAAATGTTTGGTTTGGTCTTTTATATGTTTGAAATACGATATAAATAACGAAAACAACCTCATCCTTGAGAAGTATACCTTTTATATGCTTGACATAAAATATAAAAAACTTTTTTTTTATTTTATTTCAGATAGTTGCCAGAGTTTGATGTAGCCTAGGCTACTAAAATAACTAAAAGTAAAAAAATAAATAGAAATTTATAAAAACTACTAAGTTTAAAAAAACCCCTGAAACATATTTTAAACAACTAAAAATGAGAAAAACGCAAAATTACAAAATCATTAAAATAACAAAATTACTAAAACTTTACCTAAAATTAAAATGAAAACGGAAATAGCCTACGTATAAAAACTGTAGTATCTCAATGATTAAATAAAATGTAAAAATATATATCATTATGTTCAGTCCGAAATTAAAGTAGCCTATTTTAGGGACCTTTTACATGACACCGTGTTCAACTAAAAATAGGGAACTTTTTATGCGTTTTGGCCGTTCATTTACACAACAGTCGAGTTTTGTGGGCCTGAAAACAGAACCTTTTGAAAATCTGTTTCAAAGTGACAGTTTTTAAAAACGATACCATTATCGTCTTCGTGTAAACTACAAAAACGCGAATTTACGAAAACGGTGACGTCTTGCGCATGCGTCTTAAGTGTTCAGTCTATAGGCGCGTTGTGTTTCTTTACATTGCCATCTACTGGCTTAGCAGCAGAGTACAGCGTTGTAGTTGTTTTCATGGATAGGTGTCAACTGGGATCATTGCTGTCTGTAGGCTACACGAAAAAAGCAAAGGAAAAAACTTTTTTCCATTTTTAGTACATCGTTATCGTGTAAACGTAGCCTAACTTAAGTGTCTTCAATATTTTTTTTTTCTCTTTGTATGAAAACCTTTGTTGCACCTGGCGCACGTTGGTAAGCAACCTGACAAAACCTTTCTACAGTTCAGAGGCGCGAACGCGCGCGCGTGCCCGAGGCTCGCGCAGGGGAGGTTCATATACGCGCCGCATCTGAGGCTCGTCGTCAGTTCGAGCGGCGCGAGACAGATTCAGCTCTGTGGTTCTGTGCTCGAGTCTCTCTGTTCCCAATTTGTGGAGCGCAGATCGGAGAGGATCATCGGTGTTTGTCACTCAGAGATGCTCGTGTTTTAGAGGCATCAGCATCAGTTTTAGTCGCACTGAAAGGAATGAGATCAGAGCATCAATGTTTCACTGGGGCAAGTGGAAGAAGAGGATGGGAGCGAACAGTTCATCCAAGAGACCAGTGTTCGACGACAAAGAGGATGGTGAGAAGCTCTGCAGCTGAAACACCACATTATAATAATCACAACATTATCAAACCGCAGTTTTACTCTCTTAGAAGTGAACAGGTCTGACTCTGAACATGACTTTAATTGTTAAATACTATGAATGACTTTTAAACAGTTGATGCTACACATTTTAATGCAACAGACAGAACATTTGAACAGTGTTTCTGATGTAACAGCAGTTAGAAACACACATGATTGACAGATGAGCTTTTGCTAGATGGTGTTTGGTGAATGCTTGCTAATATAAAAACGATGACAATAATATTTTTCTGATCTGTAAGAAAGGCTGACTTGTCCAGATTATAGTAGCAAGTATACAAGTGCTCATTTTTTAGGTGCTTTTATTATGGGTCTTTGACAGTAAAACATGCATTTTTCTTCATTTAAGTTCACTTTTACTGAGTACTGTGTGCTTAAACTTACCCTATAATTATAAACACAGACCATACTGTGATCATGATTGATCAGAATTAATTGTGAGATTTTACACAATGCGAATGTTCCACTTTTGGGTTTCTGACTCATTAATGCGTATTACATTTCAAATGCAATTCCTGCAACAATGTGACTGTTGAGATCAGCTACAGTCTGTTTGAACAAAACCTGCCAATTACATCATTTGCTGTTTAATTGGTTAATTAGCGAGGATTATGGAAATCCAGGGAAATATGCTGCTTTATCAGTTGAATTGTGCTGGAACGCAGACTGAATGTGTCACATTGAAAGACGAGACCTGAAGTCTGCTGTATAGGTCAGAATGTGTCACAAAAGCCAGAAATGAGGTCAGTTCACTGTGGGTTTATAAACATATGGAGCGGGACACGGAATGACCCATTTAGTTACAGTATGGACTCCACACTTAGTTCTATTATTTCAAAATCACTGCTCTAATGAATGTGAGAGTAATTACAGTTATGTACCGGCTAATGAGTTGAGTTTAGGACAGGTTGGAGCGCTGGGAAGTTGTTTTGGATTAGGGTTTTATTTAATGTGACCAACAATGTTCTGGTAAGGTTCTCTCAAAGTTATGTACAAACGTTCTTCCAGTAATGTTAATAAAACACAAAAACTACCCAAACACTGGGTTGTTACATTTGACCCAGGATCTGGGTAACACAAAAACTACCCAAACACTGGGTTGTTACGTTTGACCCAGGATCTGGGTAACACAAAATCTACCCAAATACTGGGTTGTTACATCTGACCCAGGATCTGGGTAACACAAAATCTACCCAAACACTGGGTTGTTACATCTGACCCAGGATCTGGGTAACACAAAAACTACCCAAATACTGGGTTGTTACATCTGACCCAGGATCTGGGTAACACAAAAACTACCCAAACACTGGGTTGTTACGTCTGCTCTGGGTAACACAAAAACTAACTCTGTTCTGGGTGTAACAAAAACTACCCAAACACTGGGTTGTTACGTCTGACCCAGGATCTGGGTAACACAAAAACTACCCAAACACTGGGTTGTTATGTCTGACCCAGGATCTGGGCAATGCAAAAATTACCCAAACACTGGGTTGTTACGTTTGACCCAGAAAAACTACCCAAACACTGGGCTGTTACATCTGACCCAGGATCTGGGTAACACAAAATCTACCCAAACACTGGGCTGTTACATCTGACCCAGGATCTGGGTAACACAAAATCTACCCAAACACTGGGCTGTTACGTCTGACCCAGGATCTGGGTAACACAAAATCTACCCAAACACTGGGTTGTTACGTCTGACCCAGGATCTGGGTAACACAAAATCTACCCAAACACTGGGTTGTTACATCTGACCCAGGATCTGGGTAACACAAAAACTACCCAAACACTGGGTTGTTACGTCTGCTCTGGGTAACACAAAAACTAACTCTGTTCTGGGTGTAACAAAAACTACCCAAACACTGGGTTGTTACGTCTGACCCAGGATCTGGGTAACACAAAAACTACCCAAACACTGGGTTGTTATGTCTGACCCAGGATCTGGGCAATGCAAAAATTACCCAAACACTGGGTTGTTACGTTTGACCCAGAAAAACTACCCAAACACTGGGCTGTTACATCTGACCCAGGATCTGGGTAACACAAAATCTACCCAAACACTGGGTTGTTACGTCTGACCCAGGATCTGGGTAACACAAAATCTACCCAAACACTGGGTTGTTACATCTGACCCAGGATCTGGGTAACACAAAAACTACCCAAACACTGGGTTGTTACGTCTGCTCTGGGTAACACAAAAACTAACTCTGTTCTGGGTGTAACAAAAACTACCCAAACACTGGGTTGTTATGTCTGACCCAGGATCTGGGTAAAACAAAAACTACTCAAACACTGAGTTGTTACGTCTGACCCAGGATCTGGGTAAAACAAAAACTACCCAAACACTGGGTTGTTACGTCTGATCTGGGTAAAACAAAAACTATATCTGTTCTGGGTGTAACAAAAACTACCCAAACACTGGGTTGTTATGTGTGATCTGGGTAACACAAAAACTAACTCTGTTCTGGGTGTAACAAAAACTACCCAAACACTGGGTTGTTATGTCTGACCCAGGATCTGGGTAAAACAAAAACTACTCAAACACTGAGTTGTTACGTCTGACCCAGGATCTGGGTAAAACAAAAACTACCCAAACACTGGGTTGTTACGTCTGATCTGGGTAACACAAAAACTATGTCTGTTCTGGGTGTAACAAAAACTACTGAAAAATAACACAAAAAAAGACAAAAAAGGCTCAACCCAGGACTAGGGTAGAAAAAATAACCCAATATTTTTTTGGTTGTACTTGTTTCGCAATGTTCAGAGAATATTCAAAAGTAACATTCACACAATGTTTGCAAATGGAATGTTTCCCTAACATTTTTAAGACATTCAAAAAACATTCAGAGAACATACAGAAATAACATAACTTACAAGGAACGTTTGCAAAACCTTCATAGAACATGTTATTGCTAGCTGAGAGACATCAAATAAAAAATAATCTAAAGAATTTTCTTTATACAGTCTAGTGACGTGTATTGTTGTTTTTCTGATGAACATTTCTTAAGCTACAAAGGAAAGAAGTATAGCTAAAAAAACAGAAAAGGACAGTTTGTCAAGTCAACCTTTGAATGTTGGATTCATAAAGCCTTTTCTGACATACTTGGCATTTGAAGGATGCGTTGGCTGTACATTCAGACAAAGAAAGAACGAACATTCTGCACTGAAACAAATTGGTTTACTTTGAAACAATCTTCACTCAGAAATTGACAGGCTGAAGGACGAGTTGTATTTTGGTCTCAGGGATTTTGACAAAGAAGAACAGTATGTTGGGTTGCTGCTTTACTGAAATAGCAGCAGCCGGTATAATCACGCTATGATAATAATATGCACATCATTAGCAGGATCTTCAGTAGTTCTCTGGGATAGACACAAGATCTGTTCTGTCTGTGCGTCTGATGTTCTCACCCTTCCACCAGATTCTCACATTCATAATCAGTGCTGGAGGAACACTGCGGGTTTGAGTTACGTCATCGTACGGCCGCTTTCATGCTGCTGCTAGAAGAGAAAACAGGTTATTCCTCATGATCCTCACATGAAAGCATTCAGAGGAAAGATGTGACACACATTGGGCTGTAGAATCAGGCCCCGCTTATACATAAAATCCAAAATCAATGAGAGTTCAAACATAAATGACATTTCTGTCATCATTTACTCACTAATGTTCTTCAGGTAGTTTTTTTTTTCATGTTAATTACCTCATGCAGCTCTTTTGCATACAAGAATTAAAAATTAAATGAAGAACTAAGTTCACTAATCAAGCACTGCAAATGAAAAAAAAGTCAATTGTTTAAAAGACAATTAATATTCAGTAATATTATTGATTGGAAGCTGCTATTTTCACTAAGTGCAAATAACAACAAAAATTATTTTCTACACTCTTAGTGTAAATAGTAGTTAGATGCTATTTTACACTTAGTATAAATTGTGGCAGATATTATTTACACCTCAGTGTATTGTATATAATAAGACAATATTAACAACATATTCAGTGTATTAAAATCATAAAAGGATCCTGCCTTATTGGGACATTACTTGTCTCTGTCCCTAAAGCCTCCGTACACCTACTCCTACCCGTTAAACACTTTATTCCCACTATTAATTACCCTTTAGGTACATCATTTCTACTTTTCAGATATTTTCTTCATTTTTATTTAAAATAAACGTTTCTCCGAGCTGATATGCGATGGGAAAAGGGAGAATAATGAGTTGGGAAAAATGCGGATTTGAAATCAAAAGCTGATGCCACCCGCCTTACACTCAACGGCACTTCTTTTTGTACTTTGTCTGGCTCAATCAGACATTATCTATGTTCACATCCAGCTATTTTTATGAGAATTTTGGGATATCATTGGGATATCACAAAAAAAAAAAAAAAAAAATATATATATATATATATATATAATAGATGGAAGGATAGAAAGATGCACTTAAATTCTAAAAATGCGCATAAAAAACTAAATTGAGATGGATGCTTTTTTTTTTTTTTTTTTTTTGCGCACAAACTACAATGGCAACACATTTACCGAATAAATCCCTCAAACACTCATGTGACTTTGTCTCAGCAGAGTCTGTGATTGGATAACCGGATTGACCAGCAGACTAATCACATCACAGTATCTTAAATGTTGGTTTGGTGGTTCAGAAACACCCGAGCCAAAGTCTGTCATCAGAATGATTTGGTTTAATTCCCTCCCAGAAGCGTCTCACTCAATTGCGTTCCCAAACACCAACATCCGAACTCAGGAGAACATGACAACGTTTATTGCATTTCGTCTGTCGTATGATGGAGCAAAAAATAGCCTGATTGCAGCAGGTTCCATTTTAATTACTGATATTTTGCGCTAATTTCTATGGAAGAGACTACTTTGTTATTTGCAAATGTCTTTGTATGGAAACAAAGTGCATGCAAGTCTTCCTATAATCTTCCATCAAAATGTCATTCAGTGCATGCTTTACTCTTCTCTTTCATATTCTCCCAGACTACAGGCTGCATCTTCAGTGAAGGACACATTCTGAATCACACTCTGCTGAATTATTGATGCCAGCCAAGAGTGCAACTTGGAATTAGTGGTAAAGCAGTCAGACTGAAGTTCCAAACAGAAATATGACAGCTAGAGAAAGAGAGAGATTGGGGACCCTGTGTGCTTGATAAGTGTTTCACAGCTGAGTCTTTACCTCCTTCATTAAAGGAGCAGACATGCAAATACATGCACGAGCACACACTGCAGTGTTATCAAATACAAATGACTGTCTCATTTAGCAAATGTGAAATGTTTATTCTCAGTTCATGCATATTTAATTTCAATAACATATCGGTGTGACGCGTTTCACCCTACGGCGTGTCGTTTGGCTGCAGGCGGCATCAGTCGACACGCTATCGAGGTCAGCGTGAGGCTCTGCTGTTCTGCTCTTCTGATGTTTGTTCTCCCTAATTGTTGTACAAGTGCTCATCTCTACTGCTACACCATTTTTTAAATGAAAAATTAAAGGAATAATTCACCCAAAATGTGAAGACTGTCAGCACACTCAGTCTTTTTCTTCTGTGCAGCACAAAAGAGGAATGATTTTAATGAAACTTCACACAGCTCTTGTTTGTGCAATAAAATAAGTCTCATATTAGTAGATGATATGGTGCTTATATGATGCTTTACATCAAGTCAAGTCAGCTTTATTTCTATAGCACTTTATACAACATTGATTGTTTTAAAGCAGCTTCACATTGATAAACAGGACTATAACAGTGTTAATGATGTAAAAATCATTAATTATGAGATAAATTCACATTTCAGCTGTAAAGCTGCTCTACAGAAGAAAATAGAGATATTTAGATTAACTCAGTTCTCATCTGATCAAATTAATTACAGAGTGTCTGTTTACACCAAGTGCAAATTACTCACATTTGGTGCTGTTAAAGACCCGTTATACTTCAAGTTCTTTTTCGTTCTTCGTTTAGGGGTAAAACGAAGTTTGAAATACGTGAGCAGCGATATACTGTAATCGAACATCTGAAGGCGCACACACTGCTGAGAGCGACGGTTAGATGAATATGTAAAAATGTTGCGCGCTTTCCTCTCAGTAATAAAATAAACACATAAAAATTGAGAAACTAACAAGGATTTTTTAATAAAGCATAAGAAAAGCATCTGATGATTTGTTTGCACGAGCTCTGTAATTCGGCACTCCAGTTAAGTCACATTGCGTTTATATTATAACACTTTATAAAATGGATAGCTTAAAATCAAGCAGCTTTACCATATTAAACAAGAAAAACAGTGCCAGTCTTTCATTTCATCAGAAGTACAACTTAGTTTTCTACTATAAAGCAGCCCTCCAGTGTTCATGTTTTCACTCGCAGACGTCTGACTTCTACGGACTCGAGTCGAGGATAAGTGAACTGGAAAAGATTTACTGAGTGAAAGAAGGCGGAGCCTCAGCGCACACCTAACTTACGTAATGGACCAATGGTAGTATGAAGGTGTTTGCCAGCCGAAGCGAACTTTTCCAGAAAGTTTGCTTTGGAAAGCTGTTTTGAACTTCCAAAACAAACTTCGTTTCGGCCTGATTTTGTAAGTAATGATGTCACATCAGTTCGTTCATCGATTTTGTTTGAAGGGGCCCATCATTTGCAATGTTTCCATCCAAAGTTGCTAATTTAACTTATGCACAAAATTGGAACATGGTATAAAACATTTGCAGATAAAGCAGAGTTTCCACCCCATGTGTTCAAGAGAAAAAAATTATTGCGTCTATAGAAATTGGCTCAAAATATCAGTAATAAAATGTAAGTTGCTGCAATCAGGCTCTTTTTTTCCTTCATTATAAATGAGTCGTGTCTCAGAGCGGCAGAAAAAACGCAATAAACGCTGTCATGTTCTCTTGCGTTCGGATGCTGTTTGGGAATGCAATTGTGTGAGATGCTTCTGGAGGGAATTAAACCAAATCATTCTGATGATCACAGACTTTGGCTCAGGCGTTTCAAAACCACCAAACCAACATTTGAGATTCTGCAATGTGATTGGTTCACTGGTTAGTCCTGTTATCCAATCACAGCCTATGCTGAGGCAAAGTCTTTTTGAAGGGATTTATTCGGTAAATGTGTTTCCATCGTAGTTTATGTGCATGTCTTCTTATTGCATAAAACAATTATTTGACTCCGTTGAGCACATCTTTTAAATTATGTACTAAGAAAAACAAAACAAATAAAAATTAAACCATATAGACATATTTAAAATATTAATAAAAAACTATAATGGTATCTTAATGATACTAAAGTTATGCTGGTCACCATATATGTGTGGCTGATGTGGTTTTGATACGTGTGTTCATCAGATACTGCATCTCTCCTTCATTAATTCTCACTGTAATTTTTCTTTGTCTAGTGCCTCCCTCATTAGGCTTCATTTGTCATACACACACACACACACACACACACACACAACTCGCCGTCCCGGCTTGTTTTTCTCCTCTGTCTCTGTTGACCTTTGACGGTATTCTGCCTCCAGCACAAACGCACACATGGCAGGAAATATTAGATTCTTCATGCAGCTCTTTTCCATTCAGTGATCATGTCTGTCAAGCATCAAACAGGACAGAAATATCATAAACACACCATATAAGCAGAAGCATCATAGCAGTAGCAGGAGAACTATCACTTTAAGACTTAACTACATTGCTTGGATGACTCTGGGTTTGTGTGGGTTGAAAGTGAAGGATGTTGTCTGTCTGGCATTATCAGATTAAGCTGAAACATGCACACCTGCCTCCTGATCATCTCTGCAGCTCAAACCCGCACAGATCCAATTAAAGCTGCTCTTTTACAGCAGAACACGTCAGACTCTGAAGATGAAAGTGCTGCTCTTCTGTTCTGTTCCTTGAACTGTTAAGTAGATGTGGGATTCTTTCATTATTTTTAATGAACGTTAGCGGTTAGTAAATATGATAGCGTGAAAATGTTCACCCTGGGTGAGATTTGCATTACTAGACAGTTTTCTCCATTCTGTTGGACTATTGTAGTGAAATAATGGCTGTCGACTGACTCATTCTTGAAATTTCACCCCGTTTTATTCCAACCAACACCTTAAAAAGCCCCACCTGCCCTGAGAACCACTGGCTTTCTTCGGCATGTATGCAAAAGAGGACCTCGACCTGCTGTGTGATTGGCAGATTGCTGCTCACTTGAGTGAGTTTATTGAATGTAACGGTGCTTTAGTTCTGCTTCAGCTTGCCGTTTGAAAATCATGTAATTTCACTTTGCAAACTCAATTGACTTTTGCCAGTTTATTGCTTCTGGCCACATAAACAATTTTACACAAAGTATTAATATTAGTGTGCTGACAGCTGAGCTGTATGCAATGAATGCGACCTATGTTTTTTTTTTATATTACGTATTAAGCAATGATTTATGATTACAATAAATGTTTAATTCCAAGAGTGCATTTCAAAATATTCTTCATTCTCTCTATACTTTTTTTAGAGGTGGATTATAGTATTATAGTACACTTTCACAATGTATTTGTGACCCATGCTGGCAAAATGATTCTCACATTCTCTATTAAAAACCTTGAAAATGATGAATGATTTGTTGGAATCTGACAAAAAAAAAAAAAAAAAAATAGAGTTAGCAGTCAAATTTGAGAAAAATCGAGCTAAAGTTTTCTGAAGGTTCCAAAACAAAATCAACCATACCTTAAAATCCCTGGTAATAACACCAAATTTGGCACAAACCAAGTCAAAACCTATATCAATAGGAAAAAATATATATTCAACTTTTTTTCCATGATTCCATAATTGTTTAATTAACATTAATGAAACAGACAGCCTATATATTAAGACCTACTGTACCAACAAACACCAACAAACGTCTATGTTCAAAGACAAACAGTTGTTCATGCTATAAATTAAACAATACCTTTACAAAAATGCTACTACTCAGTCATGTATTCAGCTTTAATCAGGATAAAACCGTATATTGAAAGCTAACAAACAGTAACATTTATAAGTGACAGCATATCTAAACACTTTGACATAAAAATACAAACGGAAATACTTACCATTCAGAAACGTCTTTTAAAAGCAGTGCTTGCAGAGGATCTGCTTGACCCTCTTCATTACTGCTATCTGGGTCTGATCTGGGCTCAGATTGATACAGCAATATTGATGCCATTATTTACCACTGAAGCACATGCAACTATTGCCCGTAATGGTAAGGGGCGTTGCCGGAAAACCTTAATTATGGAGTGTCTATTTAAACCAAGTGCAAATGACTCGCGTCTGGTGCTGTTTACACTAACTCCGTCCATAATTAAAGATGTTTCCATCCAAAGTGGCAAATTTAGGGGCTGTTTTCAACTAAAAACATAAAACGTTTTATGCATTTTGGCTGTTCATTTACATGACAATGGCGTTTTGGGTGCCTGAAAATGCAAACTTTCGAAAACGGGTTTCAGAGTGCAAGGTTTTGAAAATGGTCTCCTTGCAAACCATCAAAAACGCGAATCTTTGAAAACGATGACGTCATTCACATGCACATTACATATTCAG
The DNA here is from genome assembly GCF_024489055.1 of Chanodichthys erythropterus. NCBI lineage: Eukaryota > Metazoa > Chordata > Actinopteri > Cypriniformes > Xenocyprididae > Chanodichthys > Chanodichthys erythropterus. The sequence goes on from NC_090225.1 coordinate 4,450,148, forward strand.
TCTATAGTGTTTCATCGCCATCTAATGGCCTGCCAACAGAATACAGCATTTAAGTAATTTTCACGGATTTGTGTGAATGGGGATCGTTTTGACAATGGTGTCGTCTGTGAAGGAAAAAGTTGCACAGAATTGGAATATGGTTTAAAACATTTGCTGATAAAGCAGAGTTTCCACCCTATGTGTTCAAGAGAATAAAATTGTTACTTCTATATAAATTGGCTCAAAATATCAGTAACAAAAATGAAAGCAGCTACAATCAGGCTCTTTTTTTCCTCTATCATGAAAGAGTTGTGTCTCAGAGCGTCAGATGAAACGCAATAAACACTGTCATGTTTTCTTGCATTCGGATGCTGGTGTTTGGGAACGCAATCATGTGAGATGCTTCTGGAGGGAATTAAACCAAATCATCGAGAATTCGCTTTGAATATTCACAAAGTTGGAATGTTGCTCTTTAAAACTTGTGCTGAGGGGAAGCGCCAGTGGTCCAGAAGCGAACAGAGAAAAACTGAATTTTTTCATGGTAAAAGAAAAGGTACTTCTCTCAGAAAATGTACAAATAAAGATACTTTTAGATGTTTAATTGCTATTTGGAGCATTGGGATCACTAGGCGAGAACTCAATGAACTCATTTTTTGTGAAAAAAATCAATTTCTACCAAAATAGACATTTTTCACTTGTTTTGCCTGTAGTTCGAAAATGGCCTGTGCGCATTCTGACTAATAAGCTTAAACACCCCAAATTCATCCTGTGAAAAAAAAAAAAATACACAAGCGGACTTATCAACGAAATGAACATTAGGTGCAACAAATCAAACAATCAATGAAAACCCCTGGTAATAAAAAATCAAACATAGGGAGTGGAACTAAAACACATGCAAAACCCACCCAACACAGACACAAATATCACTGTTAACGGGTTAAGTCCTCATTTAGGTGGCTAGTAAATCTAATGAGGCCGTTGGAAGTGTTTTTTCCGTGTCTGCGGGTGGTATATGGGCCATTTCAGCACGTGTCCTTCCTCTCCTTCAGTGCGTCGGCAGCAGGAGAGCAGGCCAGAATCCATATCCTCCTAGCTCGTTAATGCCCTTCGCACTCATTAGGCATCGAGAGCTGATTGAGCATGTGCTGAATATGTGTAATTACTGTATTTTAATGGTGTGCTCTTCAGAGAGTGTCATCATTCACAGTGGCTATGAGATGTTTGGGCTTTTGTTTGTCTTTCTTGTCTTTCAGATGCTTGTTGATAATAATAATAAAATTAGATATTTTATTTTTGTTTTGTATGGCCTCTTTTGGCTTGATAACAGCTTGCATTTTTGCTGGCATTGTTTTTATGTATTTTTCCACAGTCTCTGTTGTTATTGATTTTCAAATAGTTTCTAGTTGTTTCCAAAGACTTGTTTTTGATTAAACTTTTGTGCGATCTATCTTTAAATCCATTTAATCCCAACAATAATTATGTTTTAGCATTAGAAACATTACTGTGACTAAAGAGCTTACACATACTGGTGTAAAAAAAAAAGATTTTGGTTATCACCAATTCTGTGTATATCAACAATACACCAATACAGCTGTGGCACAAACCTTACATTGGTCTAATAAATTTAAGCATATACACATATAACTTTTTTTTTTTTGCCTTTCCATCATTTTTTTAAAATCATAGTTATTGTACATTTTTAATCTACACTGTAAAATTATTTTTTGAAAGTTGTAAATAAAACAGACTGGAATAGTTTTTTCTTGTAAAACATACTCCAGTAATCTTTCTAATTCAAAATTTCAGATTCTTGTTAATTAATTTATGCAGATGAGTGTTCTGGTTCATATTTTTTAGGCCTTTTAATGGAGATGTGTTCCACACTTCTAGTAGTGTTTTATTGATTTATGAATGCACTTTAATCTTTGTTTCAAAATCTAGTCCCAAATGAAATGGAAAGCTGCATTTTTCATTTCGAATGATTTATAACTTTAGAGAAGGTTTTGTGTGAGTGCAATCTTATTGACACTGATTTGTGGAAGTCATTCATTTTCAATGACAGTTTGTGATTCGAGGCGATCGTGAGCGCAGGAGAGTGGATTTGAGCTGGACTTCATGCAAATGAGAAACCAACAGTACAGAGACTTGGCAAGGAAAAATAGCAATAGTGTTGTTTTCCATAATATTTCCCTTTAAAGCATTTCAGTGAGGTTAGAATAAGAGTCTCAGATGAGTTGCCCACGCAGTCTGTTCACTGCCCATCTGATTCAGATCTTTCTTTGAGGCTCTAATAGAATGGGAAATAGAGATAATCTGATTTGTGTCTGAGAGATGACTGTGAAATAATCATTTATTATTCTTTTTGATGGACAAAAATGTCACTGTTCTAACTCAGTATTTTTTTTTTCTTGTTATAATTATCTAAAAACTCTTAAATCAAGATACATTTACTTGAGAACCAAAATGACTGAAGATATTTAGATAAATGTATGAGAATTTAGTGTTTGTGCTTGAAACAAAAACAAATATCTGCCAATGGAGTCAGAAAAATAATCTTATTTTACTCAGCACACTCTGGTCTCGGTCTCCACACACTCTGGTCTAGACTTGTCTTGGTTTCCACACATTCTGGTCTAGACTTGTCTTGGTCTCAACACATTCTGGTCTAGACTTGTCTTGGTCTCAACACGTTCTGGTCTAGACTTGTCTTGGTCTCAACACACTCTGGTCTTGACTTGTCTTGGTCTCAACACATTCTGGTCTTGACTTGTCTTGGTCTCAACACACTCTGGTCTTGACTTGTCTTGGTCTCAACACATTCTGGTCTAGACTTGTTTTGGTCTCCACACACTCTGGTCTAGACTTGTCTTGGTTTCCACACACTCTGGTCTTGACTTGTCTTGGTCTCAACACACTCTGGTCTTGACTTGTCTTGGTCTCAACACATTCTGGTCTTGACTTGTCTTGGTCTCAACACACTCTGGTCTTGACTTGTCTTGGTCTCAACACATTCTGGTCTTGACTTGTCTTGGTCTCAACACACTCTGGTCTTGACTTGTCTTGGTCTCAACACAATCTGGTCTAGACTTGTCTTGGTCTCAACACACTCTGGTCTTGACTTGTCTTGGTCTCAACACATTCTGGTCTTGACTTGTCTTGGTCTCAACACACTCTGGTCTTGACTTGTCTTGGTCTCAACACACTCTGGTCTTGACTTGTCTTGGTCTCAACACATTCTGGTCTAGACTTGTTTTGGTCTCCACACACTCTGGTCTAGACTTGTCTTGGTTTCCACACACTCTGGTCTTGACTTGTATTGGTCTCCACACACTCTGGTCTTGACTTGTCTTGGTCTCAACACACTCTGGTCTAGACTTGTTTTGGTCTCCACACACTCTGGTCTAGACTTGTCTTGGTCTCAACACACTCTGGTCTTGACTTGTCTTGGTCTCAACACATTCTGGTCTTGACTTGTCTTGGTCTCAACACACTCTGGTCTTGACTTGTCTTGGTTTCCACACACTCTGGTCTTGACTTGTCTTGGTCTCAACACAGTCTGGTCTAGACTTGTCTTGGTCTCCACACACTCTGGTCTAGACTTGTCTTGGTCTCAACACACTCTGGTCTTGACTTGTCTTGGTCTCAACACATTCTGGTCTTGACTTGTCTTGGTCTCAACACATTCTGGTCTAGACTTGTCTTGGTCTCAACACGTTCTGGTCTAGACTTGTCTTGGTCTCAACACACTCTGGTCTTGACTTGTCTTGGTCTCAACACATTCTGGTCTTGACTTGTCTTGGTCTCAACACACTCTGGTCTTGACTTGTCTTGGTCTCAACACATTCTGGTCTAGACTTGTTTTGGTCTCCACACACTCTGGTCTAGACTTGTCTTGGTTTCCACACACTCTGGTCTTGACTTGTCTTGGTCTCAACACACTCTGGTCTTGACTTGTCTTGGTCTCAACACATTCTGGTCTTGACTTGTCTTGGTCTCAACACACTCTGGTCTTGACTTGTCTTGGTCTCAACACATTCTGGTCTTGACTTGTCTTGGTCTCAACACACTCTGGTCTTGACTTGTCTTGGTCTCAACACAATCTGGTCTAGACTTGTCTTGGTCTCAACACACTCTGGTCTTGACTTGTCTTGGTCTCAACACATTCTGGTCTTGACTTGTCTTGGTCTCAACACACTCTGGTCTTGACTTGTCTTGGTCTCAACACACTCTGGTCTTGACTTGTCTTGGTCTCAACACATTCTGGTCTAGACTTGTTTTGGTCTCCACACACTCTGGTCTAGACTTGTCTTGGTTTCCACACACTCTGGTCTTGACTTGTATTGGTCTCCACACACTCTGGTCTTGACTTGTCTTGGTCTCAACACACTCTGGTCTAGACTTGTTTTGGTCTCCACACACTCTGGTCTAGACTTGTCTTGGTCTCAACACACTCTGGTCTTGACTTGTCTTGGTCTCAACACATTCTGGTCTTGACTTGTCTTGGTCTCAACACACTCTGGTCTTGACTTGTCTTGGTTTCCACACACTCTGGTCTTGACTTGTCTTGGTCTCAACACAGTCTGGTCTAGACTTGTCTTGGTCTCCACACACTCTGGTCTAGACTTGTCTTGGTCTCAACACACTCTGGTCTTGACTTGTCTTGGTCTCAACACATTCTGGTCTTGACTTGTCTTGGTCTCAACACACTCTGGTCTTGACTTGTCTTGGTCTCAACACACTCTGGTCTTGGTCTTGTCTTGGTCTCAACACACTCTGGTCTTGACTTGTCACACACTTGGTCTAACACACTCTGGTCTAGACTTGTCTTGGTCTCCACACACTCTGGTCTTGACTTGTCTTGGTCTCTGGTCTTGACTTGTCTTGGTCTCCACACACTCTGGTCTTGACTTGTCTTGGTCTCAACACACTCTGGTCTTGACTTGTCTTGGTCTCCACACACTCTGGTCTTGACTTGTCTTGGTCTCAACACATTCTGGTCTTGACTTGTCTTGGTCTCAACACACTCTGGTCTTGACTTGTCTTGGTCTCAACACATTCTGGTCTAGACTTGTCTTGGTTTCCACACACTCTGGTCTAGACTTGTTTTGGTTTCCACACACTCTGGTCTTGACTTGTCTTGGTCTCAACACAGTCTGGTCTAGACTTGTCTTGGTCTCCACACACTCTGGTCTTGACTTGTCTTGGTCTCAACACATTCTGGTCTAGACTTGTCTTGGTCTCCACACACTCTGGTCTTGACTTGTCTTGGTCTCAACACATTCTGGTCTAGACTTGTTTTGGTCTCCACACACTCTGGTCTAGACTTGTCTTGGTTTCCACACACTCTGGTCTTGACTTGTCTTGGTCTCCACACACTCTGGTCTTGACTTGTCTTGGTCTCAACACACTCTGGTCTAGACTTGTTTTGGTCTCCACACACTCTGGTCTAGACTTGTCTTGGTCTCAACACACTCTGGTCTTGACTTGTCTTGGTCTCAACACATTCTGGTCTTGACTTGTCTTGGTCTCAACACACTCTGGTCTTGACTTGTCTTGGTCTCAACACATTCTGGTCTAGACTTGTTTTGGTTTCCACACACTCTGGTCTTGACTTGTCTTGGTCTCAACACAGTCTGGTCTAGACTTGTCTTGGTCTCCACACACTCTGGTCTTGACTTGTCTTGGTCTCAACACATTCTGGTCTAGACTTGTCTTGGTCTCCACACACTCTGGTCTTGACTTGTCTTGGTTTCCACACACTCTGGTCTTGACTTGTCTTGGTCTCCACACACTCTGGTCTAGACTTGTCTTGGTCTCCACACACTCTGGTCTAGACTTGTCTTGGTCTCCACACACTCTGGTCTAGACTTGTCTTGGTCTCCACACACTCTGGTCTAGACTTGTCTTGGTCTCCACACACTCTGGTCTAGACTTGTCTTGGTCTCCACACATTCTGGTCTAGACTTGTCTTGGTTTCCACACACTCTGGTCTTGACTTGTCTTGGTTTCCACACACTCTGGTCTAGACTTGTCTTGGTCTCCACACACTCTGGTCTAGACTTGTCTTGGTCTCCACACACTCTGGTCTAGACTTGTCTTGGTCTCCACACATTCTGGTCTAGACTTGTCTTGGTTTCCACACACTCTGGTCTTGACTTGTCTTGGTTTCCACACACTCTGGTCTTGACTTGTCTTGGTCTCCACACACTCTGGTTTAGACTTGTCTTGGTCTCCACACACTCTGGTCTTGACTTCTCTTGGTCTCCACACACTCTGGTCTAGACTTGTCTTGGTCTCCACACACTCTGGTCTAGACTTGTCTTGGTCTCCACACACTCTGGTCTAGACTTGTCTTGGTCTCCACACATTCTGGTGTAGACTTGTCTTGGTTTCCACACACTCTGGTCTTGACTTGTCTTGGTTTCCACACACTCTGGTCTAGACTTGTCTTGGTCTCCACACACTCTGGTCTAGACTTGTCTTGGTTTCCACACACTCTGGTCTTGACTTGTCTTGGTTTCCACACACTCTGGTCTTGACTTGTCTTGGTCTCCACACACTCTGGTCTAGACTTGTCTTGGTCTCCACACACTCTGGTCTTGACTTGTCTTGGTCTCCACACACTCTGGTCTAGACTTGTCTTGGTCTCCACACACTCTGGTCTAGACTTGTCTTGGTCTCCACACACTCTGGTCTAGACTTGTCTTGGTCTCAACACATTCTGGTCTAGACTTGTCTTGGTTTCCACACACTCTGGTCTAGACTTGTTTTGGTCTCCACACATTCTGGTCTAGACTTGTCTTGGTCTCAACACATTCTGGTCTAGACTTGTCTTGGTCTCAACACATTCTGGTCTAGACTTGTTTTGGTCTCCACACATTCTGGTCTAGACTTGTCTTGGTCTCCACACACTCTGGTCTAGACTTGTCTTGGTCTCAACACATTCTGGTCTAGACTTGTCTTGGTCTCAACACATTCTGGTCTAGACTTGTCTTAGTCTCCACACACTCTGGTCTAGACTTGTCTTGGTCTCAACACATTCTGGTCTAGACTTGTCTTGGTCTCAACACATTCTGGTCTAGACTTGGTCTCCACACACTCTGGTCTAGACTTGTCTTGGTCTCCACACATTCTGGTCTAGACTTGTCTTGGTCTCCACACACTCTGTTCTAGATTTGTCTTGGTCTCAACACATTCTGGTCTAGACTTGTCTTGGTTTCCACACACTCTGGTCTTGACTTGTCTTGGTCTCCACACACTCTGGTCTTGACTTGTCTTGGTTTCCACACACTCTGGTCTAGACTTGTCTTGGTCTCAACACATTCTGGTCTAGACTTGTCTTGGTTTCCACACACTCTGGTCTAGACTTGTCTTGGTCTCAACACATTCTGGTCTTGACTTGTCTTGGTCTCCACACACTCTGGTCTTGACTTGTCTTGGTCTCCACACACTCTGGTCTAGACTTGTCTTGGTCTCCACACACTCTGGTCTAGACTTGTCTTGGTCTCAACACATTCTGGTCTTGACTTGTCTTGGTCTCCACACACTCTGGTCTAGACTTGTCTTGGTCTCCACACACTCTGGTCTAGACTTGTCTTGGTCTCAAAACATTCTGGTCTAGACTTGTCTTGGTCTCCACACATTCTGGTTTAGACTTGTCTTGGTCTCAACACATTCTGGTTTAGACTTGTCTTGGTCTCAACACATTCTGGTCTAGACTTGTCTTGGTCTCCACTCACTTTGGTCTAGACTTGTCTTGGTCTCAACACATTCTGGTTTAGACTTGTCTTGGTTTCCACACACTCTGGTAGACTTGTCTTGGTCTCCACACACTCTGGTCTAGACTTGTCTTGGTCTCCACACACTCTGGTCTTGGTCTTGATCTTGTTTTGGTCTCCACACACTCTGGTCTAGACTTGTCTTGGTCCCAACACATTCTGGTCTAGACTTGTCTTGGTCTCCACACACTCTGGTCTTGGTCTTGATCTTGTTTTGGTCTCAACACACTCTGGTCTTGACTTGGTCTCTGTCTTGTCTTGGTCTCAACATACTCTGTCTTGACTTGGTCTCGGTTTAGATGCTCTTGACTACAACACTAGTTTTTTATATTTTATTTCATTTGACATGTATTTTATTTCAATAATGGGAAGTTTTTTAAATTTTTAATTGGCATTAATAAGCCTGTACAGACGGAGGTGGGTGACGGTGAGACACTAGTGGAGCCATCGCTCCTGCGATGCGTCTCTCTGGACTCTCATCAGCACCATCTCTCTGACCTCTGATCAATGATCACATTTACACTGAGTGTCCATGAGGAACCCAGCAGACCCGCCAGAACCCCAGTGGCTGCGTGTATAATGAATGAATGCAAACAGCATGAATTAATGATGTGCTAATGGTGCGGCAGGACTTGTGTCACACGTGTGAGTTGTGACAGCTGGGCGGCTCTAGGTCCGGCGCAGGTCGTGTGCGGTCTGTCTGTGTCGTGTGTTTGTGAGCGGAGCAGATATGGGCGGACACACGCCCCACTGCTTCAGTAAATCGGCTTTACTGACTAATTTAATCAGCGAGAAGTCTTATGACACACACACACACACACACACACACACACACACATCATGCTCACTTTCTTCATCTCTTGCTTTCTTCTCTGTATGTCGCCTTCCTCAGTCACTTGAGAAGTCAAGGTGAAAATTGCTGCTGCATAATCGTCCTTTATTTGAATTTGCTAGCATGTTAAAGGAATATATTTTAATTTATTATAAACTTACAACACATATATATATACACACAGACAGACAAACTACACAATAAAACAAAACATGCGAAAATATCAAATACAACAAGAGGATAAGGGGGAGTTATATCTCAGAATTACATTGACTTTAGGGGGAATATTAAAGGAATATTTCTTCATTTACTCACCCTCATATCCTTTCAAACCCATATGACGCTCTGCTGTGAAGCACTAAAAGAGATTTTTAGGAGACATTTAATAATGACATGTTGAGCTACAAAAATGACAACAACAACAACAAAAAACTCCATAAAAGGACCATAACATGACTTTATTCAAAAGTATTTGCATATATACAGTATATTCATAAAGTCATTTACCCAGTTCTTTGTATAAAGTTGGATATAGAGTTATATCCAACTTTACTCACATACATACAATATGCTCAAATCTCAACTGCTTGTTTGTTTATACCATCACAAAATGTAACTGTTATCATTCAGCTCTAATCTGATAAATGCAACTATAAGGCATGAAGATATTAAGATAATATTAACATCATGAGTTTCTCTAAAGCTGCTTTGAAACATTGTGTATTGTGAAAAGTGCTATACAAATTTTATATGACTTAAGTATGACTTAAAAAGTCAAAATTATGCCACAAGTCACAGTTATGCGATAAATCGAAATTAACAAGTCATTATAACTTTTTATCATAATTCTGACTGACATTTTGTCTCATAATTGACTTTCATAATTTTGAGATTTTGTCATAATTTAGATTTTTTCTCATAATTTTAATTTGTATGTCCTAATTTCATTTTTAAGTCATAATTTAAATTTAGTATATCAATTTCTAATTTGTATCTCAATTTCAACTTCTCATAATTATGGCTGTCATAATTTTGCTTTTTTAAGTGATAATTTCAATTTAGTATGTAATAATTTCAATAATCTCATAATTGACTTTTTATCATAATTATGACTTTCATAATTTAATCACTGTCATAATTTTGACTTTAATCTCATAATTTCAATTTAGTATGTCAATTTGGATTTCTTAAGTGATGATTTCAATTTAGTATGCCATAATTTCAATTTTATCTCACAATTATGACATAATTTTTCCTTATGTGGTGAAAATTTTCTTCCATAAATATGATACCTTTTGTGTACAAAAAAAGAAAATAGAACACAAATAGTTATAATATATGCTCATGATGCTTTTTTGTTATTTTTTATTTTTTATTAATATATTCATATTTCTTAATATATTAAAATGTAATATATTTAATATTAAATCATTGATATATTAAAATATTTTTGTCACTAAGAGGAATTATTTCACAGGTGATTTTCTTGAATTAATACAGTATCCATCAGCACAGATCATGTGTCAATCACAGCATCACATCATGGTTTTGAGCCCTCTATTAAACAGTGTACGAAGCATCATGATGGATGGTTTCTATGTATTTTATTTGAATTGTCCACATGACTTACATCATCGAGGGTCAGATTATCATACTTACGATTTTATGAACGAATATTATGTTGCAGTAACTATTATTTATTCCCTCACCAAGTTCAGTAGTCCAGTCTTTTATTTGTATTGCCAATCATAATTGTTCATTTAGTTTGAGTCTGGTTACTGTGCAGAAGTTTTGCGGTGAGTCTCAGAGAGCTTCTGCACAATAACGACATGGAAGCTAAAATAAACAGGCAGGAAAATCGATGCGCTGGACGCTGCGGCTCTTGTGAAGTGAGTGGATGGAGGCATTTCAAAGGCGAGGCCATCTGCTGCCCTTTATCGATCTGAACCCTGATATTTACAACAGCGCTCCATTCTAATGCAATCACATATTCAGACTACAGCCGAGGACAAGGTGCAGTCTTTTAATGCATCGCTGCTTTTCTAAATGTGTCAGAGCTTGAGTCAAACTGCAATGCAAGTATTTGATGCAATGCTCTTTTTGACAGCATGCTATAAGAGCCAGCTTATGAAGACGAGAGGGTCTCAGAACGTTCTGGCAATGTTTTGAACAAACGTTCTTCCAGTAACATTAATAGAATGTTCATTCAGAGTTATCTGGTCTTTAATAATGTTCTCAAACCGTTAGCACTAAAACTTGATTTGTATATTGTACATGGAAACTTTTACTGATACATTTTATTTGAATGTTCATGTAACCATTTTTAAATGTAACTAATTGTTTCAGAAAGCTTTTAGAATATTCAGAAGTAACATTTCCATAATGTTTACAAAATGGAATGTTCCCTTAAAAGCGGAATGTTTTGAATGTTCAGAGAACACTCAAAAATAATGTTTATAACTTAATGGGAATGTTTTTAGAACGTGTTTTTGTTTGCTGAATAGGTCATGTTCACATTAAAATCCTTCAATAAGACATTGCCTTTGAGGGTGAATGATCAGATAATCAGTGTCTGAAGGCGATTAAAGTGTCGTGAACAGACTCGACACCGGCTTTAGCCCAGAAGTGTTAAATGAGCAGCTAAAGTTAAACATAGCCCGAGTGTTTTCCTTAATGGCACACAAATCCAGCCCTCCCTGTGCTCTTCGTGACATTTTAATTCTTAGCACATCTTTATAAATGCAGAGAGAAAATAGCCAGGTTTGCAGTGGACTTGTGAGTTCTCATCCATATTCCACAGCGAGTGTTTTGAAAGCGGCCATTAAACTGTATTAGTCCTTCAGCGCACAACCAGAAAACAATGAGAGCTGCTCTATTAATTATAGTAATTTGAGTAAACAAAGACTCAGACTTATAGATTTATATCTGGGGAAATACAGACATGCCCAACAGTGGAGATATCAATGCATAGATTCAGTCATTGCTCTGCTGATTGTGTCAGTATGAACTACACTGCAAAAAATCATCTTCTTCCTCAGTGTTTTTGTCTTGTTTTCCAGCACAAATATCTAAACTGCCTTAAATCAAGATACATTTACTGGAGAAGCATTTTTTTAGGACTCCAGACTGTGACCAGGTGACCAAAATTAGAGGTCTAATTAGAGTTCTAACACATTTCCCACCCGATAAGTGCTGCCTTTTATGTTGCATATGTGGAACGTCAAAAGACAATTGAAACGAAAGCATGACAAGACCATGCTACTCGTTTTAACTGAGCAGCGTTGACCATTTGTCAGCTCTGAGCAATAATAGACAGTGCAGCGTAAGCTCAGAACAGGTACTCGCAGGCCGATCTTTGGTCACGTGACACCGTTACTACACCGATCCAGTGTGAAAGCATTTGAATTCACTGCAGAATTAATAACATCGCTGCAAGATCTAGTGAGAAGCATTTAAATTCGGCACAGAATTCTCTGTTATAAACCATATCAGACGTGGACACCAGGAGAAACATTGTGCCATGAACGTAGAAGTTATAGAAGGCTTTTCCATCTACGAATCGCCAACATTCACCATGGATTTAATGAAGTAATGCTAACTGTGGTATTGTGGAAAAAATAGTTGAATGTTTTTACGTTATTCATTTCAGGGTTCTTACAATCTTGTGAGAGTGAAATTCAAGCACTTTTCAAGGACATTCAAGTGCTTCACACAACTTTTTTTCCAGGACTTCAAAGCTCTAAGTATTATCCAATTTAAAGGTGCACCGTGTAAATTCTAGAAGGAAGGAAATGCAATATAATATACTATGTGTTTCAGTGGAATATAAAGATCTTACATAATAAACCATTATGTATTCATTACCTTAGAATGTGCTGTTTCTTTCTCATACACCGCGGATCCCCTTACATGTTAAGTCGCCATTTTGCACAGACATGTTTCTACTGTAGCCCTAAATGGACAAACTGTTCTACAGAGCGTGTTTTGTCACTATGTTGTTGTTCTTCTTTTGTTGGTGTTTTTAGAAGCAGCTTGCATCATTACTATGTTGAATACGTTACGCACAAAGTTAGTAGTAGTAGTAGTCGTCTGGTGTTTAGAAGCAGAGACCATTCTTTGTTAGAAGTAAGAAGAAACCTTATTGCTTGACTGGCTACTCTCTTCTGTCTCAGACGACGACGACATCTTTATCTTTCAAAGCTCTATGTGCTTCGAAAGGGAGGGGTGAGCACTGATAGTTGCAATTCGCAATCTCACCACTAGATGCCACTAAAATTTACACAATGCACTTTTAAATGTTATTTTTAATGTGATGACCAAAAACATTATTTGTTTATCCTTCAAAGATTGTCCCCATTTGTAAAGCTAAAAGTTTCAAGATGTAGTTAAAGGAACACTCCACTTTTTTTGAAAATAGGCTCATTTTCCAACTCCCCTAGAGTTAAACAGTTGAGTTTTACCGTTTTCGAATCCATTCAGCCGATCTCCGGTTCTGGCGGTACCACTTTTAGCATAGCTTAGCATAGTTCATTGAATCTGATTAGACCGTTAGCATCGCGCTTAAAAATGACCAAAGAGTTTTGATATTTTTCCTATTTAATACTTGACTCTTCTGTAGTTAAATCGTGTACTAAGACCGACAGAAAATGAAAAGTTGTGATTTTCTAGGCTGATATGGCTAGGAACTATACTCTCTTTCCTGCGTAATAATCAAGGAACTTTGCTGCCGTTCCATGGCTGCAGCAGTGCAATGATATTACGCAGCGCCCGTGAGCCCCTGCTTGCACAGGGAACGTGCCTTGCAACCATGGAGACGTTTGTGAGAGACGCTGCGTAATATCATTGCACTGCTGCAGCCATGATACGGCAGCAAAGTTCCTTGATTATTACGCAGGAAAGAGAGTATAGTTCCTAGCCATATCAGCCTAGAAACTCACAACTTTTCATTTTCTGTCGGTCTTAGTACACGATTTAACTACAGAAGAGTCAAGTATTAAATAGGAAAAATATCAAAACTCTTTGGTCATTTTTAAGCGCGATGCTAACGGTCTAATCAGATTCAATGAACTACGCTAAGCTAAGCTAAAAGTGGTACCGCCAGAACCGGAGATCGGCTGAATGGATTCGAAAACGGTAAAACTCAACTGTTTAACTCTAGGGGAGTTGGAAAATGAGCCTATTTTCAAAAAAAGTGGAGTGTTCCTTTAAACTAACACTTGGTGGCAAACAAACACTTTAAAAATTACCACTATAACCATTAGATGGCGGAAGAGAACCACTTATTGGTTATTAGCTATTTCTACTCCCTAATACATATATTTTTTCCACACATTTTCTTTTGAATTTATATTTTATTTATTTTTAAATCACTATTATAAAATATAAAATCAAGAAATCGATTTTTGTCAGCATTTGGCACTTTTTGTATTAATGTATGTGAAATGTATTTTGTGAAAGTTACACAATCTGATGAAAAACAAAACCTGTTTTTTTTTTTTTTTTCAAATTGCAAATGAATTACACAATTACACGAGCGCCTCTGCCTGTATAACTTAGTGGCACTGGTGCTACTGCTCTCAAATGTTAGTCTGGAGCCCTGATTTTATTAAGTCATTAATTTGAAAAATGTCTCAAAATGAAGTGCATTTGTGCTTAAAACAAGAATCTGCCAGTGGGGTCAGAAAAATAACCTTAATTCAAAGGGAAACAAGCTGATTTTTTGCCAGATATTTTTTCTTGTTTTAAGCATGAACTCACTTCATTTTGATACATTTTTCAGAAAGCAAGACTTAATATCTTAAGCAATTTTGCTTCTCCAGTAAATGTATCTTGATTTAAGAATGTTTAGATATTTGTACTGGAAAACCAGACTGAGGAAAAACATCATTTTTTGCAGTGAAATGAAACCAGTGTTTCATTGCACTGACGATCTCTAGTGCATTTAAAACAGGCTGTTACGCTGTACTCGAGTATAAGGCAGTGCATGTGGTTGAAGGTTTGAGGATGAAGGATATCAAGTACTGAATACTGCAAATTTGTGTATATAGTCTATAACCTCAGGGAAACAGTGCTTGTCTCAGGGGTTTTATTTCTTGCGGTGAAAGCAGTGTTTCTGGAGGGAGTGTGATGGAGACGACTCTCCTCTCCGATGGTGAACGCATGACACACGTGCTCATGCACGAGCTTTGAAAATCAATAGTGTGTTCTTCTGTAATCCTTAAAGAAGATGAAACACGCAGCTTAGGGGCTCGTCGCTCTTTGATTTCTCTGCGCTTCTCAGTTTTCTGTCTGTATGAGAGCAGGACGTTGAGTAATTACTCCAGGTAAAACTTCAAGAGCGCAGCATGATAACTGAATTAAAGCATGTTAACATGGAGGCCTGTAGAGAGTTCTGTAATCTGATTGGATGAGCCACATTCTAATCTGTATAATAGACCTTATACTGTACGTACACCTGTGATGCTGTGTGAAGTTTCTTGTATCTATTCATTTTTGATTTGTTCATTATCTATAATTTTGGGATATTGCATAAAAAAAACGGCAAGATGTGCATAAATTCTAAAACATGATCATTTTTTTTGCAGATAAAACACATTTACTGAATAAATCTCTCAAAACCTCATGTGACTTTGCCTCAGCAGAGGTTGTGATTGGATAACTGGACTACCCAGTGGACCAATCTCATTGCAACATCTCAAATGTCGTTTTGAGATTTTCCAAGAAGTGATGATTTTGTTCTCTTGAACACATGGGGTAGAAACGCTGTTTATTCACAAATTTTTTGTGCATAAGTTAAAAGGGGCTTATTATGCCCCTTTTTACAAGATGTAAAATAAGTCTCTGATGTCTCCTGATTGTGTGTGTGAACAAAAACGTGTCGTTTTTGTATGTGTCACTTTAAATGCAAATGAGCTGCTGCTCCCAGCCCCCTTTCAAAAAGAGGGAGGAGCTTCAAGAGCTCATACAGGCAACAACAAAACAGGACAATCACACACTGAAAATGCCAGAACTGTAAGTAGCATTCATCCTTATATAGTCAGTCATCTGACTGTACTGTGCCTAAAAAAATGCGCGTTTATTAATTATGCAGACGGTAAGCATGGCGGGATAAAAATAACTGCATAGCTCTGGTCTCCTGGTGCCTTCATGTGCTATCAGAAAATTATGAGCTTGTCGCTTTCAAGTGGGCGACTTCAGAAAGCATTCATGCGCAGTTTTTAACTTATAAATAAGTATTATATGATAATCCTGATAGCACGCGAGGACAGCATCGGTGAAAACGGGCACAGACAATGGTAGCTTTTGCAACATTAGCTGTACAGAGTCCCAACAAGCTCTTTCAGAAAGGTAATTTGGAAGGACTCACAACATATGACGTGTGATACTTACTCAGACTGGATCTGATTTTCTTAAGGACATTCCTTTCGAAAATTAAATTTAACCATGATGTCCTTGTGACTCAGATGCTGGAGTCTATGGAGACTCTTATGTGCATTGGTACATCCCAAAACACAACACTTATAATGAATCTTTGGCGCAGATGTTGTACAACTCCCGATGCTACTGTGAGGATACAGAAATGGCGGACTCTGTGTTTCTCACTCAGGGCTGTGTCTATGCTTATAAAGCAGATCGTCACCGGCTATGGACGGGGCTTCTCCTTACAATGACGTCATTGTAGGGTAGAATCTGAATCAGCTCATTTGAAGAGACTGCTTTTGATTTATGGGAATTATAAAAAAAAATAAAATGAGTGAGTGGATTCTGACCATTATAGGCCAGTTGTTCTCACACACTGTGGACACACATCAGTGTTCAAATACCTTACACTGTAAAAAATGACCTTGATTTTAACAGTAAAAAACTGTAAAAATGCTGCGGTGAAAAACTGTCAATTGGTATACAGAAAGTTTCAGTACCATTTACGGTGAATAACTGTAATAGATCTAACAGTACATTTAATGTAATTTTACGGTAAAATACCCTTAAATTCACAGTTTTGGGAAGAGAAAAATAACAATTCATTGTAAAATTTACAGTGAAAAACCGTAAATTGACATTCCCACAATTCCCTGCGTGACACTTCACATTTGATATATTTTCGTTGAAATAACTCTGTTTCTTCTTAGTTTTTCTCATTTTTTTTCTAATCAGTTATGTACATTAGGGTTTTATGTTACAGCTAATGTTGTTAAATTAATGTTTATTGCATTTTTAAAATTTCATGCATGTTACCATGATGGTGTTTAGTGTGTTTTTGAATGACACTGTGTGCACCTTCTATATATTAGTATTGTCCTCCTCAGCTTGTGGAAAAGCTGCTTGTGATGAACTTTGATTCATCATGTGACTCTTATTACCACTGTGTTTGGTGACTGTCAGTGTATTAAAAAGATACAAAACAGATATTAGTACTTCATTAGGTTGGTAAATTAACATTATATCAGTTAATGAATGAATGAAGTTAATATGTTATTTTACCGTAAATTTAACAGATTTTTTTTAACGTTGCTACTGTATTTTTTACGGTAAAGTTCTGGCAACCACAGCTGCCGTTTTTTTACCGTAAATTTTACTGGGATTTTTTTTACAGTGTATAACAGTGAACTTTAGATTTGAATTTGCAACTTTGCATGAAAATATAGCTAGTGTTTTGATGTGAAGTTTTGGTGTTAGTGTGTCTCTTGCCCTTGAGAGAGCAGCAGTTCCAGACAGCAGAGGTTTGCTTTGCTTTGGTTTCTACAGACAGCCGTATTGATTATCATGAGATTCCTGAAGCACGTGGTTTTTTAGCTCCAGGGACGTTGCGATGTTTCAGGGGCCAGACATCATGTCGTCTGCCTTCATGGTGTTTGATTTACGGAGGAACATTTTGTGCGGCTCTTTGCTTCTTCCTGCACATTTGTTTTATTTTTCTCTCATGAAGTTCTGCTGAGGGCCAAACCAAAGATGTTTTCAATATATAATGCTCTAATAGACAATTCATGCAAGATAAGAAGTTCAACAGTTTGTGTCTCACCCTATATTTAACACGTATGATCTGCCCACCCTATAATTCTCTTTTAAATATAGTATTTGTTAAGATGTCCCAAAGACAAGAATCATATTATGTATTTGAGACATTTATGTACATTTCTACTAAACAACTGACTGTGTCGTCGGTCTGATCTGAAACCTCTATGAATCACAGGAAAATTCTGAGTCTAGGAGAAGGTGGATATTGGCAGTGAACTTGTAGATTGAAATATGTCCAATCCACCAACGTTTGCTGTGTATCTTTGCAAACTTTGGCGCGCTCAGTTGGGTTTAAAAGACAGAATTAATATTCAGTAATATTATTGATTTAATGCACTGACACTATCAGATGAGAGCTGAATAATGACACTGTTGTCTTCTGTAGAGCTGCTTTAGAGCTGAATTGTGAATTTATCTCATATTTGATGAAGTTTGCATCACTGATTCTGTTATTTTCCTGTTTATTACTGTGAAGCTATCATTGCATCCCACAATTATTAAAATGCGGTGCATTAATGCATGTCAAAGGTTTGAGCTAAGGCCCTACTGATGTTGACGGTGTTTCTCACGCAGGTCTCACATGATCTCTAAGCACATTTTTTGAGCCGCTGCATTTCAGATTACCCATCATGCTTCAGCGCAGCACTGTTTGTGCCCGGAAGGCGTTTGTGCCCTTGATTGTGATTAATAAGGAAAAGCTTATGAAAATTGCATAATCTCTTTTTGCATAATTAAAGCCAAACTATGACAGCATCTCCAAACAAATAAGTCATGTATTCAAAGGCAGTTTAGTGAATTTTGAGATGCTCAGAGAGAAGAGAGGTTCGGATGAGCGGAGATGCTCTCTTTGGTTGATTTGAGAACATTTGCGTAGCATTACTATTGTGAAGTGTTACATCCAAAATTTTCATCCAAAGCGACTTACAATAGAGGGCAATTCATTAAAGAGCAAACAATATTCATAGTCTATGGCTATTAAAATATAAAGCTACTAAGCATTTTTTAATAGCAAAAATAAAATCTTGATTACTCTGGCTTCAATATAGAGTTGGTAGAAGAGACTCATTTGGTCTTAATGATCTTCTTGTACATGTTGACCATCTAAAGGTCCTTTAATGATCCTTACAGGGACCTGTAACACAGCCTCATATATCAAGATGTTCCCAGTGTGCACTGCAGCAAGCCCAGCTCTAATTGTGCTTTGGAGACTGACTAATGATAAAAGACATTTGCAAGTTTTGTAGGTACACTACTGGTCAGATGTTTGGAACAATTACAGTTTTTTTTTAATGTTTTTGGAGTCTTTTCTGCTCAACAAGGCTGCATTTGATTAAAAGTACAGTAAAAATTGTGAAATATTATTACAATTTAAAACAGATGTTTTTATGTGATTGTATAGTAAAATGTAATTTATTCCTGTGATCAAAGCTGAATTTTCAGCATCATTACTCCAGTCTTCAGTGTCACATGATCCTTCAGAAATCATTCTGATATGCTGATTTGCTGCTCAGTTGTTATCAAATATTATTGATTATCAATTAGTAATTTGAAATATTCCAAACCTTTGACTGATAGTGTAAATAT
The DNA here is from genome assembly GCF_024489055.1 of Chanodichthys erythropterus. NCBI lineage: Eukaryota > Metazoa > Chordata > Actinopteri > Cypriniformes > Xenocyprididae > Chanodichthys > Chanodichthys erythropterus. The sequence continues at coordinate 4,469,336 of NC_090225.1, forward strand.
CCACTTCATCCAGTGATCTTTGAGTTCTGTTTTATAAAATGGCCTGTTATTATGCGATTCAGTGCATGAGTGAACTGTCCGAATGAATCAAACTGAGTCGCAAACAAATTCAGAAATTAGAACTGTTAAAGCGATTCATTTGCGAATCTGGCATCATTAGTTCTGTTTCTAAACAGCGGATAAAAAACATGCACTACATGATTGCTGTAATATTATCTTTATCAGTAATATTTTAGTAAACATTCTACCATTCTTCATTTCTCTTAGTCAGCGCTGGTCTGGTGTTGTTTCGCTTTAATGTGAAGTGTCTGTCAGTGAAAAGAAAAGCTCGGGAAATGCAGGACTCATTAGGAGATTGCCAACACACTCCCTCTATAGACTACATTTCTTCTTCTGGTCATTCTGCATTTGTTCAGCTGTTCTGATATTGAGAACAAATCATGTGACGGTTAGCTTGATTACAAGCCCTTAACCCAGAAACACCCAAACAGCTGCACCTTTCCATCAGGAACAACTTCACTTCACTCAGGGAATCTGCTGCAGAAAAGCAGTTTAAGAGATTTACTGAATGCTGCCTATCGCCTCTGTATATATATGTATATTGTGAAAACAAAACATTACCATTCAAAAGTTTTGGTAATAATTTTCTATGAAAAGAAATGTGAGTGTGTGCATGAGTGGGTGTGTGAGTGCGTGCAAGTGTGTGTGTGAATGCGTGAGTGTGTGTGTGAGGTGTGTGAGCGAGCGAATGAGTGAATTTGTGAGTGTGTACTTGAGAGTCTGTGTCTCTGTGTGTGTGTGTGTGTGTGTGTATATATATATACAAACCTGATTCCAAAAAAAGTTGGGACACTGTACAAATTGTGAATAAAAAAGGAATGCAATAATTTACAAATCTCATAAACTTATATTTTATTCACAATAGAATATAGATAACATATCAAATGTTGAAAGTGAGACATTTTGCCGGAAAACCATACAGGATGCCCGTGATCTTCGGGCCCTTAGACGGCACTGCATCACATACAGGAATGCTACTGTAATGGAAATCACAACATGGGCTCAGGAATACTTCCAGAAAACATTGTCGGTGAACACAATCCAACGTGACATTCGCTGTTGCCGGCTAAAACTCTATAGGTCAAAAAAGAAGCCATATCTAAACATGATCCAGAAGCGCAGGCGTTTTCTCTGGGCCGAGGCTCATTTAAAATGGACTGTGGCATAGTGGAAAACTGTTCTGTGGTCAGACGAATCAAAATTGGGACGCCATGTCATCCGGACTAAAGAGGACAAGGACAACCCAAGTTGTTATCAGCGCTCAGTTCAGAAGCCTGCATCTCTGATGGTACGGGGTTGCATGAGTGCATGTGGCATGGGCAGCTTACACATCTGGAAAGGCACCATCAATGCTGAAAGGTATATCCAAGTTCTAGAACAACATATGCTCCCATCCAGACGTCGTCTCTTTCAGGGAAGACCTTGCATTTTCCAACATGACAATGCCAGACCACATACTGCATCAATTACAACATCATGGCTGCGTAGAAGGATCCGGGTACTGAAATGACCAGCCTGCAGTCCAGATCTTTCACCCATAGAAAACATTTGGCGCATCATAAAGAGGAAGATGCGACAAAGAAGACCTAAGACAGTTGAGCAACTAGAAGCCTGTATTAGACAAGAATGGGACAAAATTCTATTCCTAAACTTGAGCAACTTGTCTTCTCAGTCCCCAGATGTTTGCAGACTGTTATAAAAAGAAGAGGGGATGCCACACAGTGGTAAACATGGCCTTGTCCCAACTTTTTTGAGATGTGTTGATGCCATGAAATTTAAAATCAACTTATTTTTCCCTTAAAATTATATATTTTCTCAGTGATATGTCAATTTTGGTCATTTGATATATCATCTATGTTGTATTCTGAATAAAATATTGAAATTTGAAACTTCCACATCATTGCATTTTGTTTTTATTCACAATTTGTACAGTGTCCCAACTTTTTTGGAATCAGGTTTGTACACTGTATATATAATGTTAAAATGTCTCAAGGGTTTCTCGTCTCATTTCTGGCTCAATGTAGTGTGTTCAGGGCCGTTATCATTAGTCATAGTGCTGTGTGGGAAAGATGGACCTCCGACAGGAAGAGACACTAATGACTTCCCCTCATTTTCTGTACATTCTGCCCACGAGCACTGAACCGCTGTCGGGGAAATAAGCCAAAGCTTCAGCAAAATCCTTCACAATAAAATGTATAAATAAAGTCAGCATAAAATATACTTTCATGAAGTTATTTTGGTTTTTGGTAATGTGTTTTGTACATTAGTTGCTGTAACACTTTACAGTAATGTACAGAAGGCATGTGGATAAAGTTGGATATAATATATAAGATTCAATACATCACTCTATATCCAACTTTTAATGTATCCCTTTATGATATTGCTGAGCGTTACATTTTGCGCTGATACAGACAATCACACAGTTGTAGTGCATCAGTATTCATGAGTGTTGACGGTGTTATTGTTGGCTCTGTGATCCATTAGCAGTCGATTGGAAATCACTCCTTCCTCCTTCAGCATGTTGGCATTATTCCAGAGCCGCTCCATCCAAACCATCACATCCGTCTGAGAGCTGCTGACTCAGACAACGATAAACCGGCCAGATCTTATGTTCAGCAATAATCTGTGTCCGTGTAGAATATACATAGTCTGAAGTGGCTGTTCTGCGTCTAAAATCATAGAGTCATTGTTTAATATCACTGTTACAGGTGCATGAAGTTTAAATCTCTATAACAGATCAAAGCAGGGCTTTTGACTGGCTTTATTGCATTCAGGAAAAACAAGAATACAGACGCTGATTGTGTTCCAGCAAACAAATGGCTAAACATTATTAGTCATCAGAATGATTGCTATTTTTTTGTGGTCTTTTTAAGTCTATAGAAGCGAGGCCAAACTTGCCCACATACTCCGGTTCGTATGTTACGTCGCAATGCCAAGAACTGCAAAAACAGCACCACAGAAGCTTTTCCATGACTAATTCTCCAACATACACAGAGTAGATGCAGCTCACTACTAAGGGAACATGAAACATGAGCCTGATAAGAGACTGACTCTGAAAAGCACATACAAAAAATTAGTAAAATATAGCTGCAAGCAGCAATTAACAGGGTTTAAGCACTTTAAGGCCTTGCATAAAAATATATAGTTTTATTTAGCAAGCATGTAACTACTTAGATCATAGATGTAAAAGACCATTTACAGCCAATACATTCAGTTTACTAAGGAAATACATGTTTTTTTTTAAAGATTTTTAACAGTTATAGCGCCACCTATGGTCCGTTCTCCATAAAAATTGGCATGCATCTTTAGAGGCATATGCTGCATGTGCTCACCTATTTTTGTGAAGTTCTGAGTTTTCCTTTTGGATTTATAGGCTTTTGAGTATATTTTGCCACGGCCATTTTCTAATTGAGTCTGTTATAACTATCCAAAAGCTAAAGTTAAACTTTTTTTGATCTAGAATTATTGATCTAGAGCAGTCCTGCTCCTGGAGGGCCACTGTCCTGAAAAGTTTAGCTCCAACCCTAATTAAACACACCTGAACCAGCTGATCAAGGTCTTACTATAGGCTAGAAACTTCTAGGCAGATGTGTTGAGGCAAGCTGGAGCTAAACTCTGCAGGACAGTGGCCCTCCAGGACTGAGTTTGGACACACTGATATGGTTCCGATCGGGAACCTAGGACTAGTTTGTTTACCTGTTTACCTACCTTTAAAAGTTTACCTGTAGGCATGCATTTTGTGCATCTTGAGCCAAGGATTCCATCACAGTAATCAACATTTGAAGTGGATCAAAACCTTTCATCAAAGTTGTCCTAAAACCTTCTTCTTAGAACAACTTGGTTCTTAGGACAACTTTGATGAACTTTTTTGATCCACTTCAAATGTTGACTAATATTAGACACTTGATCATATGCCTAATGGTTCAGGAGTTTTGAGCTATTTCATACTTTTGACTGCTGTAGCGCCCCCGTCAGGCCGATCGTGGTGAGCCTTCCTGACGTTGTAGGCGGTGTGAGCCCTTATGGTTTGGTCTGCCTGATCACTTTTAGTGGAGAATGCTGATTCTTGGAAATTTTAACAATTACAATAGTATTTCAGCACTATATGCACTTGAATCCCTAATAAACCATTACAAATAACATGTAACTTGTTATTTGTATGATTGGCTATTTTATTCTTTGAATTATATTTATATTTCTTGTTAGGAATGATTCATTAGGTCCTAGTCTGGGTTATACATTTATTTCATTGCAAAATGTAACTACATGAAAAAAGTTTGTTTTATATATTACATCCAACTTTATCCACATACATAGATGTATATACTGTACTATATAGCAAATCTCAACTGCTTGATTGGTTATATCGTGGTAAAATGTAACTATATTATCGCTAATCTGAAAAGTGTGACTGTAAGCATGAAGAGCTGCTTTGAAATGACTCGTATTGTAAAAAGCGCTATATAAATAAATTTAGTCTTGCAGAAATATATGGCAGCATAAATCTCTGCTGTGATTGCTTTAGTTCAGTAGGAGAAACAGGTGGCGTGGAAAGTTCAAGTAAGAAAGAGCAGATTCTTGAGAGATGCTGGAAGTCTTTATACCATCTTGACACGGAAACACTCGTGCCTCCTCTTCAGAAATGACCCGAGGCGACCCGCGTCCTCTCAAGTGTGTTTCTAAACGTTTCTTCAAACGTTGTGTGTGTGTGTGAATGCTGCTAAAAAAGAAGCAGAAACCATTAGTTGAAGGAACCTTCAGTCTGCTTCATCTGAAATCCATATCACATCTCTGCCTTGGAAAATCGTTTTCATGAATGGACGACCTTTCAAATGGAAAAAGGCTTTTTAGAGCACATCAATCCAGTAAAAAACCTCAGCAAACATTGTTATCATTAAATACATATCTAATGAAAGCAAAACGCATAAGCTTTGACATCTCTGAATATCTTAATGCATCTTAAAGTGGCTTAATTTAGCTCCACATAATGCCACATATTACTATTAAAACTACATTCAAAACACATTGTAAAAGCAATTGAGCATTAAATAAAGCATTTTCAGGAGATGGCATGTCATATTTAGTTTCTTAATACATTAGATATAAAGACAGTATCATAATAATATGATTTGGATTGTCAAGTTCAGCAGTGAGGGTGAATATATTCAGTGTTTTCTGCTGACGCTGCCTGGATAAAGGTCGAATCGATGAGTTCGTTTTCTCATGACTTCACACACTGGAGTTTTTTATGACATGAAGTATTGATTCACACTGCTGACATCAGAGATTCAGATGAACAGACACCATGAACGTGATGCACAGCTGCTCGTGATGCTCTTCTGCGTTCCTTCCTGACAAAAATACTGTTTCTAATGGTGCCGCTGTGTACAGCGTGTTGTTTTTGAAGTTCGATGCTAACAGACCATTGAGAAACACCTGATCAATGCATGCTGATTTGGCAGTTTTACATTCTTAATCCAGTTTTGTTTAAAAATGCCCTGACGTTTGGCCAGTCTCACACAAGCGGTCACTGGGGTGATTTCCTTTCAAAAGGCGCATCTTTGTACCTTATTTTACCCCTAAATGGTTCATATTTATGGAAGCCCATTTCTACCACAGAAGAAAAAATAATCATGCTTTGGTAAATCATAATTGTGACACAAAAAGTCAAAATTATGACATACTAAAACAAATTGACTTGTCAGAATTATGTAAAATTATCTTGCTTCATAATTTTGGTTTGTCAATTTAAACATTTATCTCTTTTGTCAATTATTGAAATGATGTCATAATTTAGACTCATAATTTCGACATTGTCATAATTTCAATGTTGTCATAATTGATATTTTTGTCATAATTTTGTCAATTTCGACATTGTCATGATTTCAATGTTGTCATAATTGATATTTTTGTCATAATTTTGTCAATTTCGACATTGTCATGATTTCAATGTTGTCATAATTGATATTTTTGTCATAATTTTGTCAATTTCGACATTGTCATAATTTCAATGTTGTCATAATTGATATTTTTGTCATAATTTTGACATTTTGTCAATTTCGACATTGTCATAATCTCGATGTTATGTCATAATTTATATTTTGGTCATAATTTTAATTTCAACGCTGTAATTTTGTCATAATTTTGATGTTGTGATTTTGACATTTCGTCAATTTAAACTCTCATAATTTCAACTGTCATAATTTTGACAGTTTTGTCATTTTTACATTTTATGTTAGATAGCAAATCATAAGTTCGACTGTGATAATTTAAACTTTATCATAATTTTATGTCAGAATTTCAACTGTCAATTTCACTTGTCATATATTTGAAATTTTGTCATAGTTTTGACATTTTATGTCAGAATTTTGACTTATAAGTTCGACTTAATTTGACATTTTGTCAATTTCGGCTTTCATAACTTTCATAATTTTCAGTTCAATCATCATTTTGACAGTTTTGTCATAATTTAGAAATTTTGTCAGAATTTTGGTATATTGTCAATTTCCAGTCATAATTTCAATTTATTTTATGCCATAATTTCAACTTTTCATAATTTCGATGAATACTGTGCAGGATATACGGCCAGTATTAAGTGACTTTAAAGGAATAATTTAGCAAAAACTATTCACATTCTGTCATTGTTTAGTCTTAAACTTCAGCACAGTCCTTATTTACTCATTGAACATCTCATTTTGTGTTCCAGTACAAAAATAGTGTTTATGTTAACATGACGGTGGGTAAATGATGACAGAATTGTCTTTGTAACCTTTAATCTGCTTACATTTGCTTTTTATTAATCTACTTTTTCCTTTCCTTTGTAGTGAATTTCGATCACTTCCAGATTCTGCGAGCCATTGGGAAAGGGAGCTTTGGGAAGGTAAGATGACTCGTTCACATTCATTATCCATGTCTGTACATACTGTCGTGAAAGATGAGTCTTCAAACCCGCCTCGGCCCTTCCTCCATAACTAGATCTTGTACAAATGAATTAATAAACAGATGATGAAATGAGCCGTCAACTACAGGACGAGCCGAGCTGACGGTTGATGGTGTGTCACATCTACAGTAAGTACAGTAAGAGATTGAAATCAACGCTGTGGGGAGAATGCCACAGACGCCGGGCACCCTGGGTAATTCAGCCACTCTAATTACCCTGTGCTCTTGTTATCTGAAACGAGCTGCGCTGAGATTTACTGCTTAAGTAGGCCTTAAGTAATTACAAATTAATTTTTCCATTAATCTAGACCGTAGCGGTTAATTAATTTAAGACGCATGTCGTGTGAGATTTATCCTCTGAATGACCCGAGAAAGACAGTATCTGTCCAAATCACACACAAGACTTCGTTTGCATCTCAATTGCTTCTCTTAGACAGCTAGGAGATTAAATGGAGTAATGGATGAGATTCAGATGAGAAAAAGGACCAGTAATCTCACGTTTCCTCTAGAATTTAACAGTTTCTTAGATTTACTCAAGATGCCAAAGTTAGCACTGAGAACTCCATTAAGTCTCATGGGCAATTTCTGATCAATAGCTTTAATAGTAATAGCTAATACATATATATAATACATATATTAAGTCCCCAGAATGTGTCTGTGAAGTTTCAACTCAAAATACCCCACAGATCATTTATTATAGTTTGTCAAATTTGCCCCTATTTGGGTGTGAGAAAGAAGTTACAACTTTTAGAACGAAACTGGACGTTTCTGAATGGTTAGTGGATAAATTTATGTAGTTTCTATGGAGTTGATTCAACTCATGGACTAGCATGTGCCGTCATGTTAACCTTTTGTGCAAATCCAGTGTTGAATTGACCCTCGTTTGTGAAGCAGTGACGGCATGACAACAACACTCTACTACAACAACTCTTCCTCTTCTCTAAAACAGCCCAACATGGCCTCATCCCCTTTGTTTTGTATTCTTGGGGGCGGGGTTTATGTAAATTGTAGGGTTAGTGATGTCACTAACCCAGGAAGAAGCTCGTTGTAGTCCTTAAACAGTGAATTCTTTAAAAGAAAATCTCTCTCTTTTGCACTGAACTTTGTGCATCGTAACTTTGCAGATGTTGTTTATGCTCAAACAGCAACATTACACACTAACTGAAGTTAAAAAAGTGAAATCATAATCAAGGACCCCTTTAACGTACGCTTCCGATCAAAAGTTTGTTATAATTAGTATTTTTTTGAATGAAGCCTCTTTTGCTCATCAAGTCTGCATTAATTTGATCAAAAAGCACTAAAAATTGTGAAATATTATTACAGGTGTTTTTCATGTAAATATGTAGTAAACTGTTTTATTCCCGTGGTCAAAGCTGAATTTCAGTCAGGCACTTTCATCTGTGGTCAGACAAGAATAATGGTGATGAAATCAAGCAGACAGATCGGTCTGCAGGTAAAATTGTTCGTCTGAGCCTTTGATTTGATCTTTCCCTTTGCTCTTTTTAAATGGTCTTTTAGGAAATAAGTGACCCCTTTCTGAAAGCCCCATCAATAAATCACCGTCAGAATGAGTTATAATCTCCTCCAGACCGGCCTATTTTACCCTCTCTTCATGATAGCAATAACCATAAAAATTTGAAGAATGGCTTGGTTTGGCAGACACTTTATTCTCCTGAGCTTTACACACCTGCTTCATGAGTATAAAAAAAACGGATCCGCTGTTTCCTTAAAATTCATCCTCTTGCAAGGAAGAGCACCTGCTTTAATATGCAACTTTGCAGTTTTGCTGTCAGTATGTGTGCGGGTGAATATGATATTGTCTCGTCACACAGGCACTATCAACTCCAGAAAAGCCTGGAAAACATCATTTATCCATGAGAAACGGCAGCGTTGCTCGTGTGCTTTCCAAATGCTTTCTGTTTCAGAATGTGACGCGTAACATGTCGTGCGTTTAATTGGAGAGTGTTTTTATCCGATTAACTTCCCATTGCTTGTCATTATTCATGCCTGTTTGAACAGCTATAACTTTATATTCCCACTGTGAACACTCACCAAACTTTGCACGCTTGAAGGGTATGTGGCTAATTGCATTTTATGTAATTTGGAGATTAACGGGATGTAAGGGTTGCCTAGCAACTAGAAGTTACATTTGCAAGATTTCAAAGTGTCATTTTGCATTTTCAAAGTGTCCGTTTGAGCTCTAGAAATACGACACAATAGACCGTAATGTTAAATGTGGGCTGTTGACATGTGATGCATGAGGATCTCCAATCAACATCTTCCTCAGTATTTTTGTCATTTTCCAGTAGAAATATCAAAGCAATCTTTGAGAAGCAAAATGACATATTAAGTTTTCATTTCTGAAAAAATATCATAAATATATATAGTGACTTCATGCTTAACACAAGAACAAATATCTGCCAATAGGATAAAAAAATAATACTCGTTTTCCCTTTGAATTAAGTTTATTGTTTTGACCCCATTGGCAGATATTACGCACTTAATTTTGATATTTTTTTAATGTGTATTTTAGGAAATATATCTTGATTTAAGAATATTTAGATATTTTACTGGAAAACAAGACAAACATACTGAAGGAAGAACATTATTTTTTGCAGTTTTTGCACTCACATGAATGCAGTGAACACAGAATTCATCTGGTTTGTGAGATTACATCTGAAATATAGAGCAGAATGTGTCAACAAACTTGAGAAGAAATGGTGATAATGAGGTTTAATAAAAACACTAATGTACGGCGGTTTAAAGCCAAACACTGCGATGTGAAAGAGGCCATGTGGGTGTGATTGAACTTGAGTTTAGACCAAATATGAAATCCGCCTGAGTGCGCGAGGGCGTTTATTTCCCGGCTGGTGTCTGCATCCTGCCGTGATGTGTGCGGCGCGACACAGTCCTGTGGAGAGCAGCGCAGCCGGAGGCGCTCAGGATTATATTTCCCCAGTTGACGTGGAGGTGAAGAGTGAGATTGGAGCCGGTCAGCGCTGATGGTAATGACACGAGCTGTTCGAGAGCACCGGGACAATTGCTTTCCTTTCTAAGAGCCTGTGTGACCTGCTCCAGCCGAAAGTGTTTCATATGTGATGTAAAGTCTGTGTTTCAGCAAAGAACTTCAAATAACAGCTTCCCACTGCTTCTCGGCCCAGATTTAATTGCAGTCTTAGAATCTTTTTAAAAAAATTGCAACTAGAACACAACAAATCAAAACTCATTGGAACAGGAGGTAATTAGTCTGAGAACAGAATTTATCCTGAAACTATTTCTAGGTCACTAATCGAATAAGCATTTTTGTTTGAGAAGCATCAAAATTTATAATATATAACTGATGTTTTGAAGTAATAATTAGTTGTTTCTTCTTTTCTTGAAGCTAAATAAGGAAAATGTAGTACCATTTGAAATGTTTTTGAAAGAAGTCTCTTCTGCTCACTAAGGCTGCGGTTATCTGATCAAATAATTGTGAAAAATTGTTACAATTTAAAACCACTGTTTTCTGTATGAATATACTGATACAAAGCTGAATTTTCAGCATCATTACTCCAGTCTTCAGTGTCACATGACCCTTCAGAAATCATTCTAATATGCTGATTTGCTGCTCAAGAAACATTTATGATTATTATCAATGTTGAAAACTGCTTCAGATTTTTGTTGAAACCCTATTTTTCAGGATTATTTGATGAATAGATAATTGAAAAGAACAGCAATTATTTAAAGGTGCCCTAGAACCAGTTTTTACAAGATGTAATATAAGTTAAAGGTGTGCCCTGAATTTGTCTGTGAAGTTTCAGCTCAAAATACCGAGATAGGACTAACTGCAGAACCACAGAACCATACGTCATGACAGTCTGAGGACGACAGTGCCAGACTAACAGCCTGAGGGCGGAAGTGGGCGGAGCCAATTTATCTCCGTAGGCATCGCTCCATTTGGAGCATTTTAAAGTTTAAAACCATGTTAATGTGAAATATTGTATTAAAACGATCTAACTGAAATTATAGATATAGATTCACATTGTGTTAATAGCTTAATCATATACACAATCACGTTAAGATATATATATATAGCCTATGTGTGTATTAAAATCCCCTTGTAACCTTTTAATATTTTAAAAGTTCATAAATTTGTTTTATGTCTTAAATGATTAACTGAATATAAATTGAACACAACAAAGCTTAAACACTAAAATCGATAAACATTTATTAATTTGTCATAAAATAAAATAAAAAGCATTTCAGAATGAATCATTGTTTTTCATAATATATAATACGCATTACACGGTTGTACACTAGAATGCATGAATTAAACACATTCAGATCCATCAAACCCAAAAACAAAAGATATTTATTTAATTTTAATAAAATGTACTAAAATGTAAGAGCAAAAGCATTATATAGCCACTAGCTGTGCTTTGCTCTAAAAAAATACAAAATCAAACTAAATTGAGTGTAGATTGAACAGCAGGTACATGATGACAAATTAAATCTAAAAAAATAAACTTTTTTTGTAAAATGTCCATATCATCCTTAATTTGAAAGCAAAACACTAAAGGCTCTTTGGCCAGTTGTCTGTCATCATCTGTTTCAGCCTGTGAAAGTTCTTGTTCCTGGTCTTTTTCTTTCAATATCAGAAAGCACAGCTCTTCCACTAAACCCGTAAAGACCTTTGATTGTTGTGCAGCGCAGAAGTCTTCTGTGATCCGTGGTTCCTTCATGAGAGAAGGGTATAAACAAATGGGATGAGATGTTAAAAGTGTATTTAACAACACTTTGTGTTGTAGTCAGGATGCAGCACAGCATGTATAATAAAGTTTTGACATTCTGTTTTTCTCATGTTTATATATTGAAGACTTAAATCATACTCTGTCACCAATGAAATTAATCAGTTATGTTCAGTATAATTTTTTTTTTTTTTTTTTTTTTTAAAAGGCAAGCAATTCACATGGCTTTTCACGCTACATTTAACCCCGGGTTATCGTCGTCCTAAACACCACTTTTAACCGTGGGTAAAGTAACGCTCCACATATTGCTTGTATATTTACATGCTTTTGACAGTCACAGAAACACTGTGCATTGTATATAAATAGAAAATTCAGCATTGGAAAGAAAAAAAAAAAAAACAAATGCTGACAGAAAATGCAACAATTGCAGAGCAGAAAATACTGTTTAATTCTTTTATAGTCTGAAATGTTCATTCAGGATAAACTTGATCTATATGTAATGAGGAAGTTGACTATATGTAATGAGGATGTGCAATGCCTAAGCATTTATGAAAACATATTGTGTGCTTTGTTCATCCAATCAGTGACACTGACACTGCAAATAAGGATGTTAACCAGGGTTTAGTAATGTACAGTGCATATGAATACTCAGGATTAATTGTTAACCTCAGGTAAATGATGATCAGTGTGAAACGTGAATCAAGATAACCCAGGATTCTGTTTACCTGGGGTTAACAATCACCCAGGGTTAACTATTTAAAGTATGAAAAGCCCTCATATATGTTTTTCATTCTAATGAAAAGAAAGTTCATACATTTTTAAAAACTTTTAACTTTTCCTTTTTTTTTGCTTACCATTAACATGAAGATCCCACACAGCCGGTCAACTGTTTCTAAAACAATAGAATATTATTAAGTTATTCCTGAAAAGATGTGACAGATATAACACACCATCTGTATAAGTAGCTTATGTGTTTATGAAAGTCTTATAAAACTAACCTTGTTTTTGATCAGCTTCTCTTGTTCTGGGGTGATTCTGCTTGTCAATTTACTGCATTGCAAAATCAAAGAAAAACTTAGATATATAACCATAAAAATTGCATAAAAGAAACAAGTTTCATTCTTCTAAAGTCAAAATTACTACTTACTTCATTGCAAAAACAACATTTTAAATTCAGAATACAAAAGAAACGTTCATACCTCCATGAACGACAGTTTTTTTTAAGTGAATTTGAAGCTGTGCATTCAACCTGTGCCGTCTGGTCGGTTTAAGAGCACTGGGCAGTGGAAGTTGTTGCAGCACGTTTTGCATCGCTGTAAATGAAGTAAAGCGGAGCATCTCCCGATACTAATATGCCTCTAAAATCCACAAAAACACTGATCAGTATTGTAAAATGTAACCAATTAAATAAAATACAGTACCAACAACAAGTAAAATAACAAACCATGAATATGTAAACACCCAGGTGAAAAAATACTATAGTAAATACTATAGTGTTTTTGAACCATACTGTATTTACAACACTAATGAATGCTACATAATACTATAATATTAACTATAGTGAACTGATAAACTAGTATAAATAGTATACTTTAGTTTTTACTACAGTAAACTGTAGTGTATATTGTAGTATAATATACCCTAAAATTGTAGAAAACTTAGTACAATATTGGGTAAAGTAATTTGTTTATATTATTATAGCTGCCATATTATCACAGCAACTATAGAATTACCACAATAAATTAATTCAAGTATTTATAGTACTATAGTATGGTTCAAAAACACTATAGTATTTACTATAAATGACTATAGTATTTATTCACCTGGGCGCAAGCAACGTGAGACGATTTGTAAAATATCAAAAGACGTGATAAAGTGACTTTGAAGCCCATTTACAAAATATCTGAGTCATGTTAAGTGTTAACGATCGAATAAATACACAACACATAAACGTGATCGATTAAAAGCACAACACAAAGAAACTTTTTACCGTGTTCGCTTCTTCCGCCATGATTGTTTGCTTGTTTGTCGTCAACTCCGCCCACATCCAACGTGAGACTATTACTCCGCCCACTTCCGCCCTCAGGCTGTTAGTCTGGCGCTGTCGTCCTCAGACTGTCATGACGTATGGTTCTGCGGTTCTGCAGTTGGTTATTATTGAAAATACACCATAGATTTTTTTTTAATAAATTTTTTTAACTGCCTATTTTGGGGCATCATTAACTATGCACCGATTCAGGCTGCGGCCCCTTTAAATCTCGCGATCCCTGTCCCCCCGAGCTCTCAACTATATTACAGTGCATTTACAAAGTTCACACAGCTAATATAACCCTCAAATGGATCTTTACAAAGTGTTCGTCATGCATACTTCATGCATGCGTCGGATCATGTGAGTATTTATTTGGATGTTTACATTTGATTCTGATTGAGTTTGATAGTGCTCTGTGGCTAAAGCTAACATTACACACTGTTGGAGAGATTTATAAAGAATGAAGTTGTGTTTATGAATTATACAGACTGCAAGTGTTTAAAAATGAAAATAGTGACGGCTCTTGTCTCCGTGAATACAGTAATAAACGATGGTAACTTTAACCACATTTAACAGTACATGCTAACGAAACATTTAGAAAGACAATTTACAAATATCACTAAAAATATCATGTTATCATGGATCATGTCAGTTATTATTGCTCCATTTTTCCAAAACTGCCATTTTTCACTGTTGTTCTTGCTTGCTTACCTAGTCTGATGATTCAGCTGTGCACAGATCCAGACATTAATACTGGCTGCCCTTGTCTAATGCCTTGATCATGGGCTGACATATGCAAATATTGGGGGCGTACATATTAATGATCCCGACTGTTACGTAACAGTCGGTGTTATGTTGAGATTCGCCTGTTTTTCGGAGGTCTTTTAAACAAATGAGATTTATATAAGAAGGAGGAAGCAATGGAGTTTGAAACCTCCAATGTAGGCTATATTTGAATGAATGAAAGTTTTGATGACAACCACTATTTAAATGTTTAGCTATATTTAAAAATGAATGAGTAGGTTGTAGTAAAGTAGAAACATAATTATGTCATTAAAAAGTTGTTTTTATTATAACTTAAAGGGGACCTATAATGCCCCTTTTCACAAGATGTAATATAAGTCTCTATATAAGTTTCAGCTCAAAATCCTCCACAGATCATTTATTATAGCTTGTCAAATTTGCCTCTATTTGGGTGTGAGCAAAAACACGCCGTTTTTGTGTGTGTCCCTTTAAATGCAAATGAGCGGCTGCTCCCCGCCCCCTTTCCAGAAGAGGGTGGAGCTTTAACAGCTCAACAACAACAAAGCTGGAGAATCTCACGCAGCCAAAATGAGGATTGTCAGTAACGGTGTTCAGCCTTAGGAGTCAGACACCATCTGTGAAGATGATGCCTCTCATAAAACTATAACTGCATTATAGATCAGCCCTAGCTTCATGTGTCATTCACATGTCATCATTCACTCTTCTGCATCACTTCTGTTCAGTGTTACAGGCCTGATGTGCTGTTAAAGATCAGCTCATTCTTCTGTGTTTAAGAAACCAATAGTGATTAATTCAGCTCTTCTGTCTCCATCCATCCTCAAATGAGCTTGTCTCAATAAATCCTTTTAGCCCACAATGATTTTTCTTTAATTGTTTAGTTTCTCAGCTTGTGTGTGGGTTGATAGCTATTCTCTCTCTCTTTCTCTCTCTCCCTGTATTTTGAAGGCAGTTGCTCTTTGCAAATAAAGCCTTCAACATGTTCTTCGCTCCATCTTTGTTTCTCTTTTTTATCTACACTTCTGCCCTTTAATTTTTAATTTCCAGCCGATTCCAGGTCTCTCCATGAGCACAGATGAGATGTTCAGATACTGGATGTATGATGCGTTTTGTTATTTGTGTTGTAAGTGTGCTTTCATTTCTCGGCCCGCATCACTAAAGATGGAGAGAAAAGCACAGAGAGAAAACAAATTTACATAAGAGGAAATTATTACATAAAGAGTGTCTGGAAACATCAGCGCTCAGAGTGTTCCCGTCTGTGCGTGTGTTATAATTCACAGAAAAAACAATTTGCTTGTTCCAGTCAGATGTGTTTAGTTAAGTTTCAATAGAATATAATCCACTAAACCTCACTGTCAATTTTAGCTGTCTTGAAATTATTATTCTGGTAAAAACAGTCTGTTAAGATACAAGAGGCTTGAAACACACTCTTAAAAATAAAGGTTCTTTATTGGCATCGATATTTCCATGAATCTTTCCATTCACACCACAAAAAATTATGTTCTTCCTCTGCATTTTTGTCTTGTTTTTCAGTACAAATATCTAAACATTCTTAAATCAAGATAGCAAATGATAACAAGTGTTGTCTGAAAAACTTCAAAATTAAGCGACTTCATGCTAAAATGGAGTAAAATAATATTGTTTTCCCTTTGAAATACGTTTTTTTTTCTATTGGCAGATATTTTCTTGTTGTAAGCATGAAGTCACTTAATTTTGATACATTTTTAAGAAAACAAGACTTAATATTTTGAGTTATTTTAAGAATGTTTGGATATTTATACTGGAAAACAAGACAAATACTGAGGAAGAACATTGTTTTATTAGCATTTCATTGCACAAAAGGTTCTTTATATCATTAAAATGTTCTTAACACTAAGAACAAAATTGTTCACTTAAAGGTTCTTTTGGGAACCAGAAATGGTTCTTGGCATCAGTGCAAAAAAAGACATTTAATTTTGTAAGACAGAAATAGTGGACAGACTGATCTTTGAGTTTATCTGCAGCTCTCAGGTTTTATGTCCATTTCTCTTCAGCTGGAAGACGTCTTGCTCTTCTCAGCAGTTGTGTGACCCAGAAACCCAACGCTTTTGATTCGAGTCTCCTGCAGATTGAACAGAACACTCTTGTTTCTCTCGGCTGGGTCGGGCCTATGAGAAGCTTTGTGACAACAATGGATAGAGCAGCTAAATATATCAGAGTCATGGGAATAGAAGAAGCTTAAAAAGTAAAGACACTCTGTAAACCCCAGCGGCTCCGCATTCATAACGCAACCGACGCATTATGCGGTGTTACATAAAACACTGCATCTTATACCTGACACGCTTTGAGAAGATAAGGCAGGATTCCTGGAGACCTCATGAGAATGTGGGAAGGATCATTCATATACACTGTAAAAAAATGATTTTGATTAGATTCCAGTGACAAGCAGTTTGTCTGCCAGACACGACACGACTAAAAGACGCGACAAAATTAACCAAACATCACAGCCAATCAGAAGAGCGTGTGGGTGGAGTCTCTCTACAAGTGCATCGCACTTACAACCAAATCAATCAATCCAAAACCACAGCCAATCAGAAGAGCGTGTGGGCGGAGCCTCTCTGCAAGCTCACCGCACTCGCAACCAAATCAATCCAAAACCACAGCCAATCAGAAGAGCATGTGGGCGGAGCCTCTCTGCAAGCTCACCTCACTCACAACCAAATCAATCCAAAATCACAGCCAATCAGAAGAGCGTATGGGCGGAGCCTCTGCAAAGGCACTGTACTCGCAACCAAATCTATCCAAAATCACAGCCAATCAGAAGATCGTGTGGGCGGAGCCTCTCTGCAAACGCACTGTATTCACAACCAAATCAATCCAAAATCACAGCCAATCAGAAAAGTGTGCGGGCGGAGCCTCTCTGCAAACGCACTGTACTCGCAACCAAATCTATCCAAAATCACAGCCAATCAGAAGAGCGTGCGGGCGGAGCCTCTCTGCAAACGCACTGTATTCGCAACCAAATCTATCCAAAATCACAGCCAATCAGAAGAGCGTGCGGGCGGAGCCTCTCTGCAAACGCACTGTACTCGCAACCAAATCAAACCAAAATCACAGCCAATCAGAACAGCGTGTGGGCGGAGCCTCTCTGCAAACCCACTGTATTCGCAACCAAATCTATCCAAAATCACAGCCAATCAGAAGAGCGTGTGGGCGGAGCCTCTCTGCAAACCCACTGTATTCGCAACCAAATCTATCCAAAATCACAGCCAATCAGAAGAGCGTGTGGGCGGAGCCTCTCTGCAAACGCACTGTACTCACAACCAAATCAAACCAAAATCACAGCCAATCAGAAGAGCGTGTGGGTGAAGTCTTTGCAAGTGCATTGCAATCAGCAAACAAATCAATCAAAAGTCAGCCAGTCAGAAGAGCGTGTGGGCGGAGCCTCTCTGCAAACGCACTGCACTCGCAACCAAATCAAACCAAAATCACAGCCAATCAGAAGAGCGTGTGGGCGGAGCCTCTCTGTTTCTGAGTTTCTGCAAGTGCACTGCAATCTGCAAACAAATCAATCAAAAGTCAGCCAATCAGAAGAGCATGTGGGCGGAGTTTCTGCAAGTGCACTGCAATCTGCAAACAAATCAATTAAAAGTCAGCCAATCAGAAGAGCGTGTGGGCGGAGCCTCTCTGCAAACGCACTGCACTCACAACCAAATCAAACCAAAATCACAGCCAATCAGAAGAGTGTGTGGGCGGAGCCTCTCTGCAAACGCACTGTACTCGCAACCAAATCGAACCAAAATCACAGCCAATCAGAAGAGCGTGTGGGCGGAGCCTCTCTGCAAATGCACTGTACTCGCGATCAAATCTATCCAAAATTAAAGCCAATCAGAAGAGCATGTGGGTCTCTGCAAGTGCATTGCAATCTGCAAACAAATCAATTAAAAGTCAGCCAATCAGAAGAGCGTGTGGGCGGAGCCTCTCTGCAAACGCACTGTACTCGCAACCAAATCAAACCAAAATCACAGCCAATCAGAAGAGCGTGCGGGCGGAGCCTCTCTGCAAACCCACTGTACTCGCAACCAAATCGAACCAAAATCACAGCCAATCAGAAGAGCGTGTGGGCGGAGCCTCTCTGCAAACCCACTGTACTCGCAACCAAATCGAACCAAAATCACAGCCAATCAGAAGAGCGTGTGGGCGGAGCCTCTCTGCAAATGCACTGTACTCGCGATCAAATCTATCCAAAATTAAAGCCAATCAGAAGAGCATGTGGGTCTCTGCAAGTGCATTGCAATCTGCAAACAAATCAATCAAAAGTCAACCAATCAGAAGAGTGTGGGCGGAGCCTCTCTGCAAGCGCACTGCACTCGCAGCGAAACAGATAAGCACAATCAAATTCATAAATATTACACCATTTTAACATTATAAAAATAAAAGACTTTGTCATAGAATAATTCACTTTTTTGTTCACAGTTTGAACATTCCTGTTTCCTTTCATTTATTTTCAAGATCTGAGGTGAATTATCCATTGTCTCTTTCAGTACAGCTGCAGCCATGAACAACAGCATGATCATCATTGTGTGTCACGTACATGTTGCAGATTCAATAATAGTAATTATGGTGAAGAGGTATTCTGTTGCTCATTAAATGTTGCTTTATGAAGATTGACACCGGTGTCTAGGAAAGGGAATTAATTTCTCCTCATTAGGATTCTTACCTAAAAATGGTAACCATGGTAACCATAGTCTCCACCAAAATACCATAGTAACTGCAGAACTGTCGACAGAAAAAAAAAGAGAAGCAGATCACATTTAATTTGATAATTTTGGCAGAGGCTGCGGTGATTCATTTAATAAGGTGTCATTTCAGCTGAACATTTGTGCAGTAGTGTGGACCGAATATCATCTCGTCTTGTGAAATGTAGCTTTCATGAGAGTTCAATCCATAAACGCTGGGGTTTGAAGTGTCTTTACATCCTTCATTGCAAGATAAAAGACGCTTTGTGCTTCTGTCCTTGTCTTTTCTCACCTCTTTCTCTCTGTATCTGATTATTGCTCACTGGAAGAAGCTGTAGTGAACGAGAAACACACCGCCTACTAATAAAGCAGCTGATGGAGGTTTTAGTCCCTATAAACGCTCATTAAAACTCTTTAGTGGAGACGGATCTGAAGGGCAGCTTAAAAGATCTGGGCGACAGAAACGGTATAAAGTTTTTCTTTTTATGTGCTTCATGTATTTGTAAGTGGTCACTGAACTAAAGTGATGGGTGCTGAAAATGCAGATTTGATCACAGAAATAAATTATATTATAAAATGTATTCACATAGAAAACAGCTATTTTAAATTGTAATAATATTTCACAGTTTTTAATGTTGTATTGATCAAATAAATGGAGCCTTGGTGAACAGAAGAGATGAACTAAGGTTCAAAAACATCTTAATTATTCCAAATTTTGACCATATTTGTTTGTAATAACACTGTAAGTTTGATTAAACCATCAAAATATAAGGAAAATTATTTTAGATTTTTCAAATATTTTAAATATGACAGAACAAAACACTAATCTTGGTTAATCTGACAAAATTATTACTACATCTACAGGTTTTATTTTACTATATGCACAAACAAAAAAACATACATTGACTACAACAAAATCAGTTATTAATATTTGGTTGGTTCTCTCTTGTTTTTAATCATTTCTTTGTATGACAGCCTGGCCAAAAATTGTGTTGCATTAGCATGTTTCATTGCATTATCATCACAAATAAAACAAACGACTCCAAACGCAACTACAAAATATGCTTAACACATCAATTCTCCTAGGTCAGACTTCACTTTTGGCCACTACTGTACATTTACACATTACATACATATACAGTGATTGTGTTATTCACACGCATGTTGTTGTAATCTGATGAGCTCGACGTCTGCAGGCATTTCACATGCTGTCTCATCAGGACGCTCAACACTGATTCAGCAGTGTCTCGTAAGAAGCAGCTCGGGGTTTCTGTAAACATGCAAACAGAGCGATGATACGCATGAAATGATCCGTTGAGTGAGATGGAGGTTTATATGGGTGTTTCCCCGTTTTATCTCACTCTCACATAAAGCAGCTTCAGCGTGACTCAGTTAGGGCTCGATGGGTCGATCCGCTCTGGTGACGAAAGCAAACATTATGATGTTTCCCAGAGCAAATTTCTCCACTGCAGTCTCTACAGCCAATGCCTGACCTTTAACAACCTGTTTAATGTGTGTTGAAGCACAATCACAGGTGTTCATAATGAATATTTAACTGTGAAAAGCAGCCAGCAGGAGTTTAATTCTATTTATTAGCTATTGGAAGAGATAACTGTGAACTTAATTAGATTGTTAAAGAACAGCTCTGTGACAAAGTGACCAGACCTCATATATTTTTAATGAGAGTTAATGATGTGATGCATAACACTGCAAAAAAATTTGATGTATTTTTTTTCCAGTATGAATATCTGGACATTCTTAAATCAAGCAAAATGCGCCAAAAGTCTTAAAAAACATAAACAAATATCTGCCAATGGGGTCAGAAAAATAATCTTGAATTCCCTTTGAATTAAGTTTATTTTACTGACCCCATTGGCAGATATTTGTTCTTGTTTTAAACATAACCTCACTGAAGGGGTCCTTAATTATGATTTCACTTTTTAACTATTTAGTGTGTAATGTTGCTGTTTGAGCATAAACATCATCATACAAGGTCAAAGTTCAATGCAAAGGGAGAAATTTTCTTTTACAGAAATCAGTTTTTAAGGACTACAACAAGCTTCTTCCTAGGTTAGTGACATCACAAACCCCAACATTTACATAAACCCCTCCCCCAAGAACATGCAACAAAGGGGGCGGGGCCATGTTGGGCTGCTTTAGAGAAGAGGAAGAGTTGTTGTAGTAGAGTGTTGTTGCCATGCCGTCATTTTACGCCGGACTGCTTCACAAATGAGGGTCAATTCAACACTGGATCTGCACAAAAGATTAACATGACGGCACATGCTAGTGGATGAGTTGAATCAACCTCCACAGCAACTACATAAATTTATCCACTAATCATTCAGAAACGTCCAGTTTCATTCTAAAAGTTGTAACTTCTTCCTGAGTCTCTCCATCAGTGTCGACTCCGGTTTGAACAATGTAAGGCTGAACACCGTTACTGACAATCCTCATTTTGGCTGCATGAGATTCTCTAGCTTTGTTGTTGTTGAGCTGTTAAAGCTCCGCCCTCTTCTGGAAAGGGGGTGGGAACAGCAGCTCATTTGCATTTAAAGGGACACACACAAAAACGGCATGTTTTTGCTCACACCCAAATAGGGGCAAATTTGACAAGCTATAATAAATGATCTGTGGGGTATTTTGAGCTGAAACTTCATGGACGCATTCTGGGGACACCAGAGATTATATTACATCTTGTGAAAAGGGGCATTATAGGTCCCCTTTACTTTTGATAGATTTTTCTGAAGCCAAGACTTAATATCTTCAGTCATTTTGCCTCTCCAGTAAATGTATCTTGATTTAATAATGTTTAGATATTTGCACTGAAAAACAAGACAAAAATACTAAGGAAGAACACCATTTTTTGCACTTTATAAACACTTCCACCTGCAGAATGATTTTTTTTAGCAGCAAGAAAATGTATTTGGTGTCAAAGCAGAATAGCATCTTATTTTCACAGTTTCTGCTTATGTAGTTTTGGAATGGATGATTAGATCTGAGTTCATGATGCTGTTATCCATCTCCTCTCCAAGGCTGATATTTGGGCTGTTTATCTGAGTTATCTGTGCCTGCGGGCAGGTTTGTATTGGAGATGTCTGCTGTGAACCTCCGAGTCGCTGCTGGATCAAAGCGGATGTAATTAGGGAACGTTTTAGTGTGTTTTCCGTCTGGATCTGTAGGGCGAAACACTGAGCTCAAAGGCTTTCCTACAGTTCAGGAAAACAACATTTCTAGATGCTCTAAAGGCCATTTCAACTAGATTATTTTGTTTTCCTGTTACATTCGGACAGCTAAATGACTTGATTGTTGCCTCTGGACTTTCACAGCATCTGTTTGACAGAATCAGAGCATTTTCTAGCACAGTCACGCTGTGGCTCGTTTCATTTTACCTGAACACCTGAATGAGGACAACTGAAGAATGGTTAGTAGCTGAGCAAAATAAAGAGTTATTCCTTTAATCCAACACGGGTCATTATTTCGAATCAGTCTCCATGATTCAATGACTCATTTGTTTTGTTACTGAACAAAATCTGGGTTTTTGAACAAAATGGTTGAATGAATGATTCAATGACTTTCTTGTTTTGTTCCTGAACAAATCAATTCGTTTGAACAAATCGGTTGAGTGAGTGATTCTATGACTCACTTGTTTTTTTCCCCCTGAATGAATCAGTGTTTTTGAACAAAATTGCTGAATGAATAATTTAATTGCTCATTTATTTTGTTCCTTGTTTTTAAAACAAATCTGTTGAATGAATGATTCATTGACTCGTTTGTTTTGTTCCCAAATGAGTATAGGTGTTTTCGTCTTGAAGCGTCGCTGCTCAGACCAATTGGTGTATGAGATTGAAAATGAGAAATCAGATGGCTCTGTATGCATTTAAATTGCTCTCAGGGTACTTTGATGTCATACACCGATCGGTATGTACATCACCACTTCAAGTCGAACACGCCTTGTGTGTTTTTGAATGATTGAATGAATGATTCAATGACTCAGTTTTTTTTGCCCTGATTGAGACTATTCATTAATTTGATATCTGCTCATATGAGCTCAGTGAAAAAATAAGAGAATTAATTTCGTAAAAAAATTTTTTTTTATTTATTATATATTAATATTAATAATATATCATGTATGTATGTATGGATTTCCAGTAAAATTAACTATATAGTGAAATATGCAGTGATGTCAGATTTTCATTGTGTCATAGCATTTGGTCACCCGTCTCCATCCCTCCTGCCCCAGTCCTTACTGTGTTTTGACCTTTATCTCTGTCTCACATCACACACACTCTTGATTATCATTTAATGAGCTTTTAATGCAGATTCTGTGCTCGTGAAGGACCTCTGACCCGTGGCATTTTGTGCCGGTTGAAGTGAGCGGGTTATTAATATAGGACGTGAGTCTATGATGATGTATGTTGATGTTATTAAAGCGGCCTGTGCCGTTGTGTCTGTGTAATACTCATTGTCTGTTTGTGTGTGTGCAGGTGTGCATCGTGCAGAAGCGGGACACCGAGAAGATGTACGCCATGAAGTACATGAACAAACAGCAGTGCATTGAGCGCGACGAGGTCCGGAACGTCTTTAGAGAGCTTGAGATCCTACAGGAGATTGAACATGTGTTTTTAGTAAACCTCTGGTGACTATCCTGTGCTTTATCTGATTCTTTCTTGTGTTCTGCATGTGCATGATGATGCAAATAATTTCTGGTGTTTTTTTTTTTAAGGCAAGACATCGCAGGTGAATTGGGGTAAAAAGTTATTTAACTAATAAATATCACCATTTTTCCCTAGTTTATTACAATTTGTGTGTGTGTGTGTGTTACAAGTATTCTAAAATGTTATATTTACATATGCAAATAAGGCATATGTAATAGAGCATATGCACATGACGTCACACTGCTGTCACACCCACTGAGTGGCAAAAAGACATTGGTGTTCAGTGTGAATGTGGCAAAAAACACAAAATGGCAAAGAGTTGTGAGATTGACTACAAAGCTTAGTTTTATAGACTGCTGAAAGCTACAGGAAAGGCAAGAAAATTGATCGCTGCAATTCTCAAAAACAACTGGACTCCAGGCAGAGAAATGTGGATTTGCAGTTACCGTTTTGTGTCAGAGCAGTCAGATATGTTCAATTTTTGGGGAAAATCATACCCTAGGTCATTTATTGTATTGACACCTCTTCAATTAAATAATATAATCTGGATAGATGGATGGATGGATGGATGGATGATGGATGGATGGAGCTGACATTTATCCAGATAACTTTACATTAAATATGCACTCATTTGCATACATTTCCTGAACAGAAATCTAAAAACTGGAATTTTGGATTTCTCTTTTTATCACAAATTAGAAAATACTGTCAACAGGCAGAAAACAAATACATTTCACCATGTTTTAGGATTAAAATGTTCTATAAATCAGGTGAGTGATATATGAACAAACCTTCAGAATATAGATATGAATAAAGCAATGGTTTTGCCTGTAGTGTCTTGCCTTAAATCTGTTTTTTTTCTTAAGTATATGTGTGCAACTGAAGTAGGATAGATGCAATTACTGCCAAACACCAGCAAATGTACATGTTTGCTGTTTGTTTTTGCGACCTTAGGGGAAAAATGAATGAAAAATCTCTCTTAATCTGTTTAATGTGGCAGCTGAACCTGAAATAAGATCATCCCAGTAATCCAACATACATGATTGTTTGACGTCACAGGAACTGAGATTTGTGCGAGTGTGTAGTTGTGTAACTGAAGGAGAGAAAGCGAGTATCCTTGAGCATCATCATCATCTTCTTCCTCTTTATATGGTCAGGTCGTCTTTAAGGCTGTTTCCATAGAAACGCTTCATCACTTCCTGCCCTTCTGTGACTCTATGCCTCCGTATAACACGTTCAGTTCATAATTCAGTCTTCTGTGCTAGTGTGATGCTTTATTTAATGATAATGTGTGTGTTAATGTGCTCTCAGTGGTACAGGCCTCATTTTTATGTATTTTATGTAAAATATGAAGACCTGGAGAATCAGATTTTTATAGATTAAACTTCACCTCTCTTCTCAATCATCTCTGTTTCCAACCAAACCGTCTATATGTTCACATCTCAGAGCTGTCTGACTGATGTAAAGCACTCGTTTTAGTTGTATGTATTGTTTAGAGGTGCGTTTTTATATGTTGTTGATCTGAAATAGATGATATAACAATAATAGAGAAGCTTGTAAATATTGATTTAAAATTTGACGTAGTGGTCTCTCCAAATGGTTGTTATGGAAACTTGTTTCCGCCACGGAGTTAAAAAAAATAAGAAGGGTAGTTACGAATTTTTATCTCATGGTTTGCACTTTTTTTTCTTGCAGTTGTGAATTTATATCTCACAATTCTGAGTTTATATCTAAGAAGAAAGTTGGAAACGTGAGTTTATGTAAAGTCGGAATTGTGAGAAAAAGTCAGAAATGCAAGTTATAAACTGAGGATTGCAAGAAAAATGTCAGAAATGCGAGTTTGTTTCTAAAGTCGGAATTACGAGAAAAAAATCAGAGTTGCGAGTTATAAACTCGGAATTGCAAGAAAAAAGTCTGAAATGCACGTTTATATCTAAACCTGTAAATACAAGAAAGAAGTCAGAATTGCAAGTAGTAAACTTGGAATTGCGAGAAATAAGTCAGAAATGCGAGTTTATATCTAAAGTAGGAATTTCAAGAAAAAAAGTCTGAAATACGAGTTTATATCTAAAGTCGGAATTTCAAGTTAAACTAACACATCGCAAGCACTTTACATTCAGAAAATGAGTGTGAGGAACTATGTTAGTTTAGTATGTTGCACATTTTCAGTTTTCATTTTAATTTTAGTTACATTTTTAGTAAATGTTTTGTGGGTTTTTATGAGTTTATATTACTTGAAACATTTGAAACAATTTGAATGATTATTATTTTAAATATTGCTATTTAGGTTTAATATTTACGGAAGAGGATTAGGGCCAGGCAATAATAAAAAAATAAAACCATCTCGAGATTAAAGTTGTTAAATTACGAGAAAAAACTCGTTATGAGAACAAATACGTAATTTAACGACTTTTTTCTCGTAATTTAATGACTTTATTCTCAAAATTTTATCTCGACTTTTTTCTCGAAATTTAACGAGTTTTTTCTCATAATTTAATGAATTTGTTCTCATAATTTAACGACTTTTTCTCATATTTTAATGACTTTATTCTCAACATTTTATCTCGATTTTTTCTCGAAATTTAACAAGTTTATTATTAACATTTTATCTCGACTTTTTTCTCGAAATTTAACAAGCTTTTTCTCATAATTTAACAAGTTTATTCTCAACATTTTTTCTTGACTTTTTAAAAAAAATTAACGACTTTTTTCTCAAAATTTAACGAGCTTTTTTTAGTAATTTAACAAGTTTATTCTCAACAGTTTTTCTCGACTTTTTTCTCGAAATTTAACGACTTTTTTCTCGAAATTTAACGACTTCTTTCTAGAAATTTAACAACTTTAATATCGAAGTGTTTTTTGCTAGTTTCAGCCTGACACAGATATAATTTACACATCCAGCACCACGTTGTTTAAATAGCAAATGCGCTCGTGCCCATCTGTTCACCCATGGGCGTGCTGGTCTGAAAACGAGGTGTGTTCAGGCGCATTGTTGGCATGTTGCTATTTTAAGGCAGCTGAAAACGACTGCATCACTGACCATTGCAATATTTGTTTTGTTATTTAAAGAGCGCGTTAGTAATATGCACCTATAGGTGGGTGCACAAGGCACGTACACTCTGCTTGTTACACACACACACACACATAGGGATGCCAAAAACATGCCAAATATTAAAAATAAAAGGATTACAACAATGTAAAAGATTATTATTGTGTGCATAAAGATAAAAATGTTTTGGTGGAATCTGGCTTGTCCGGTAGATAGTCTGCTTGCGCGTAAATCATGGCACTTGCAACACCAAGATCACGGGTTCGATTCCCAGGCAATGCATGACCTGAGAAAGTGTAAACCTTGAAAGCAGTGCAAGTTTCTTTGGATAAAAGCATCTGCATGTGCAGAAAATGATTTTCTGGTAGTGTCTCATTTGCATCCGTTTGAGCGTGAGAATGCTTTACCTTTCTGTAGATAATCGTTCATTCCACATCAGCGCTGCATGAACCTGGAGGAGAAAAACCCTCTTTGAATTACCGCTGATCGGCTGTCTAAAGAAAAGCGATTCAGCAGAGAATAGAAGACTCAACACATGCAAACTACACACACAATGCATCTCTCATGCATATTGCAGCACTCGTTCGCTTTCCCACGCTGCTTCAACATGACAGCCCGCTTCACGTTTCCATCTGTTTAAACAACGGCTCTCTCCTCCTCTCTCCGCTCATGATGGAGTCATTTCATCAGGCCAGCATATGCATAGAATGAGTGTTTATAAATAATACCTGTCATTTATTGTTCAGGCCATCCATATGGGTGGAAACATCAGCACGACGTCCACCGGTCTGGATCCCGGCAGCTGTGCGTGTGTCAGAAAGCAGAAGATGAAAGTAAAAAGTTGTCAAGCAAAAGCATCTGCCTTCTTTTTGTTCCTGATTGCTGCCAAATTTTGCCGCCCAGCTTCGCTTAGAGATAGAGAGAGAGAGAGAGATGGTTGGTTTTGGAGTAACTTTCTAAAAAGTCTGTCGATCATTGTGTAGATGTAGAACAGTAGTGACGTCCTCCTCTGTGGAGTCACTCTGATATCTCCACTGTTAGAGATAGAAAAAACATGAGGAGGTTTATAATATTTTCTGGAAATTACAGTTTTTCTCAATCGCTTTGGCTCAATTCTCAAATGAGACTTTTGTTTCTCAAAACAACAAGTTTAGATCTCTGAACAATTAGTTTCTTGTTCACATCAGATTTGAATTTCTTATTGATTTGTGCAAAAGAATAAGTACAATTGTCTACAGTTTGAACTAAATGCACAGAGCTTGTTGATCAAAACTGATTTGTTTCTCAGTGAAACTGTCAAACTCTTCACAACCTCTAAAGATTTGTTCATCTTGTGAGCCTTCACATGCAAAATGATATCCATTCAGTTATCAAAAACTGTCAGACATGTTATATTCCATAAATATTTATGACATGTAATGTTTTCTAAATTGGCAAATGCCCTGCTGTTGTAATGAAATCGGAACCACAATATTATCAATCAACAAGTCTGGGCAAGCGTAAGGATTTGAGTGAGTTTGACAAGGACCAAATTGTGATGCTAGACGATTGGGTCAGAGCATCTCCAAAACTGCAGATCTTGTGGGTGTTCCCGGTCTGCAGTGGTCAGTATCTATCAAAAGTGCTCCAAGAAAGGAACAGTGGTGAACCAGAGACAGGGTCATGGGCAGTTGAGGCTCATTGATGCACGTGGGGAGCGAAGGCTGGGCCGTGTGGTCCGATCCAACAGACGAGCTGCTGTAGCTCATATTGCTGGAGAAGTTAATGCTGGTTCTGATAGAAAGGTGTCAGAATACACAGTGCATCAGTTTGTTGCATATGGAGCTGCATAGATGTAGACCAGTCTGACCCATGCTGACCCCTGTCCACCGCCGAAAGAGACAACAGTGACACGTGAGCATCAGAACTGGACCACGGAGCAATGGAAGAAGGTGGCCTGGTCTGATGAATCACGGTTTCTTTTACATCACGTGGATGGCCGGGTGCGTGTGTGTCTCTTACCTGGGGAACACATGGCACCAGGATGCACTATGGGAAGAAGGCAAGCCGGCGGAGGCAGTGTGATGCTTTGGGCAATGTTCTGCTGGGAAACCTTGGGTCCTGCCATCCATGTGGATGTTACTTTGACACGTACCACCTACCTAAGCATTGTTGCAGACCATGTACACCCTTTCATGGAAACGGTATTCCCTGGTGTCTGTGGCCTCTTTCAGCAGGATAATGCTCCTGACACAAAGCAAAAATGGTTCAGGAATGGTTTGAGGAGCACAACAACGAGTTTGAGGTGTTGACTTGGTCTCCAAATTCCCCAGATCTCAATTCTGTCGAGCATCTGTGGGATGTGCTGAACAAACAAGTCCGATCCATGGAGGCTCCACCTCACAACTTACAGGACTGCTGCTAACATCTTGGTGCAGATATCACAACACAATATAAGGAAGGTTGTCATAATGTTATGCCTCGGTGTATATATATATATACATACAGTACATTTATTTTTGTTCTTCAAAAATAAATGTACTGTATAAATACGAATGTTCATTTTCTTTTTGTGTACTACAGTACTGACTTCTCCAAGTTGATTTTTACCTACTGTCTGAATCTGTATCTAAAAAACTCAGGTTGATCCACAAGAGCATTCAGCTAGACAAAACTGATATTCTTGTATAGAATAGAAAGCAGTCAGTGTCAAAAAAAAAAAAGTAGAAAACATGAAATTTTTATGTAACAAATATGTCCATGGTGAAAAACCATCTAAACATTTTGACCAGTGTGACCCACACGATGACAAAAACACTTTTTATTTTGGTGGAATTGGCCAATTTACTGACACAATAACTAGGTTTTGAAGGATTAATTAAATGTTTTGGGTGAATTACTACGTTTTGCAGACATGCAATAGAGTTGTGATGTTCCAGCAAACAGTTGTGACAATTGAGCTTACAGTTTTAGAGAATGTTAAGAAAAATGTGCCAAAGCAATTGAGAAAAACAGTAATATATATGTATATTTGAATATTATTAATACTTTAAGTCAGCTTTATTTCTACAGTGCTTTATATAATACAGATTGATTCAAAGCAGCTTCACAGTAATAAACAGGAAAATAACAAAATCAATGATGATGCAAACTTCATCAATTATGAGAAATTCTGCTGTAAAGCAGCTCTACAGAAGACAATAGTTTCACTCTAAAAAAATGCTGGGTTAAAAACAACACAAGTTGTGTTGAAAATGAACAAACCCAGTGATTGGTTGTTTTAACCTGCTGGGTAGTTTTATTTAACTCAATTATTGTTCAAAAATTACTGTATTGCTTACTTTAAATGAACCCAAAGTATGTTGGAAATGAACAGTTATTAATAAGTTTAATGAATAAAAATTGATTTATTAAATTGCTTATTAATAAATGTTCACATTTTGATTATTATTGTTGCCTCTAGTAATTATGTGTCTGATTTTTAATTTCCAGCCAGCCATATAGTAATTTTTAAACAATAGTTGGGTTAAATAAAACTGCCCAGTACGTTGGCCAAACATTTAACCCAACCGCTGGGTTAAAACAACCCATTCAATGGGTTTATCCATTTTCAACCCAACTTGGGTTGTTTTTAACCCAGAATTTTTTAGAGTGTTCATTATTCAGCTCAATTCAGTTTAATGTTTCCACAAGGATAGTAAAACCCGAGATCACCTACATTGTGTGGTCCAGCCAGCAGTTTATTTTAGGGCTATAGTCTGAAATATTCTGTAGATTTTACTAAGTCAATCATCACTAGTACTAGTGCTGGTAGTGATATGATCAAACTCTAGCACTATTGAAGTATTAAATTTGAGTTTGTCCTGCAGTGTTTCTGCATCATGGCAGATTTGCACACATTTTCTTTAAAATATTATATAAGAACAATAGATGTTCTGTCCTCCTTTAGATAGCTGAATAAATGTGTGTGCGAGGGGTTGTGTTCTTTGAAGGACAGTAATGCTTCTGTAAGTCATGTGAAGAAGGGAAGGACAGATTGACATTGACAACTCCATCTGAATGTGGTATCTATATATAATTTTTTTTTTTTTTTTTTTTTACTTTTTTTTGAAGCAGACAGGATTTTCTCAGAACAGCCTTTTATGTGTCTCTCCTGAACACACACTGAGCTTTGAACAGCCTCCGTCTCTGTGAGTCAAAGGAGCTTCTGCTGTAGGGAATAAAGAGGGCTTCCTCCTCCTCGACTCTTTTAAGCCTTTAAAATGTCAAGTATGCAGAAAGTTGTAATTACTGTATCCATTTACCCGCTCTGAGTCACGGCAGAAAACAGCTCTGTCACACAAACATATGACACCGTCTATAAAACACAATGAGGTCAGACCGCAGCGCGCCAAACATGCCATCAACACTCGTCTGACTGATACACAGATGAGATCTCCTGAGTCTCAGTCGTTTCTCCCAAATAGAGTTTCGTATCTCAGATGAGGAGAAACCCAAGTAATTTCAATTTCAGTTTCGAGTATTGTTTACATGCAATATTTCCAAAGCATTATACACAAAACAAACAGGGAAAATACAATAAAATATTACAATAACAAAAAACAATATAAAAGTAAAAAAAATAAGGTTATACAGCTATGGAAAAAATTAAGAAACCACTTAACATTGATTTCTGAACTTGGAGTGGTCTCTTAATTTTTTCCATAGCTGTATGTATAGATAGATAGATGAAATGGTCAGATTGGATAGATAGATAGATAGATAGATAGATAGATAGATAGATAGATAGATAGATAGATAGATAGATAGATAGATAGATAGATAGATGAAATGGTCAGATTGGATAGATAGATAGATAGATAGATAGATAGATAGATAGATAGATAGATAGACGGACAGAAGGACAGATTAGATAGATAGATAGATAGATAGATAGATAGACGGACAGAAGGACAGATTAGATAGATAGATAGATAGATAGATAGATAGATAGATAGATAGATAGATAGATAGATAGATAGATAGATAGATAGATAGATAGATAGATAGATAGATAGATAGATAGATAGATAGATAGATAGATAGATAGATAGATAGATAGATAGATAGATAGATAGATAGATAGATAGATAGATAGATAGATAGATAGATAGATAGATAGAAATGGTCAGATTGGATAGATACTTAAAGGAATAGTTCACTCAAAAATGATCTTTCTGTCATCATTTACTCTCCCTCGTGTTGTTCCAAACCTGTGTGACTTTACTTATTTTCTTCTGTAAAAGAGGATATTTTAAAGAATGTTGGGAACCAAACAACATTGGACAACAATGACTTTCATTGTATGGACAAAAAGACATTTCTCAAAATATCTACTTTTGTATTTTTGGGTGAATAAATCCTTCCTCGTCTTCCCTTTGAGCTCAGTGTTTTGTTGTAGATGTTCAGCTAAAAGGTGCCTTATTTTCTCCCTGATCACTTCATATGGAGACGCTTGTCTTAATCCGTCGAGCCTCTCTGTCACTCGTCTTCCCTGGAACTTTCCTCTACTTGCAGCCCAGGAAACTTGTGAAGTTCATTCGGGACGTTCCTCATGAAGGCACCTTGTGAAATAAGGCCAGCGGTGAGGCGTTGGCTGCGGGACACATTCAGGAGGAATCCACCGAGGAATGAAGCGAGATGTGTGTGTGTGTGTGTGTGTGTGTGTGTGTGTCACCTCCAGTCGCTCGTGAAGCTGAGACAAGTTCTATCTGGGACACTGCAAATTTTTTGACGAAATGTTGTACTCTCTTTACATGTTCCTCTCTGCATCCCTCGTCTCATTTGTCATCATGGCCTGATTATTTCAGCCTCTCGGACTCTTTCCAGTCTGCTAACCTTCCTCGTGCTCCTGCTGTGGTGTGGGAGCGTATAAAGGCCGTCGGTCCGGCTCCAGAATGCCTGTTCTCCTTGCAATCCTGCTGCTTTAACCTACTTGTCAACTATTGTCAAACTACGTCCAAATACAAGATCTGTAGAGGCTTTTAAAGGGTTAGATCACCCAAAAATGAAACTTCTTTCATTAATTACTGACCCTCATGTCTTTCTACACTTTTTAAAGTAATTTTTTTATTTTGTTATTATTTTAATTAGAATTTAAGTTCTAGTAATTTTGTTTTTTGTAATTTGTATTAGTTTTTTTTTTAATTGTCTTTATAGTTATTTATTTTTATTTAGTTTTAGATATTAATACATCGTTAAATTAAACGAAAATGAGAAATGTTACCCTAATCGTCAGCTGAAGTAAAATAAGTGTGTTTTATTTACATTTACATTTAGCAGACGCTTTTCTCCAAAGATTTAATTTGAACATTTAATTTCTGAATATTTATAAAATTATTAATATTTTAATTTTAGATATTTATTTAAAAAAAAATAATAATTTTAATATAATTTTAATTATTTTAATAAAAAAATATTTTTATTTTTTAGTATTTAATTTTAGCAGATGCTTTTCTCCAAAGATTTAATTTGAACATTTCTGAATATTTTTAAAATATTAAAATTTTAATTTTAGTTAAACTTTTAGTAATTTTGTTGTTTGTAATTTTTATTCATTTTTTAAAAAGTTTATATATTTTTTTTCCATTTTATTTCATTGCAGCCATTTACACTCAGTATTTAATTTCCATGTATTTATTTAGTTAGTATCCATGTAATTGTACTGTTCAGTCAATTGCTCGTTATGTCAGGAAGAAACAAAACCCATCTTTCTCTCTGATCACCCCGTTGGGTTTATTTAGTGGTTTTGACTGCTAACTGAACATCATGTGTGTATGTATGCCATTTAGCAGTTTAAAACAGTGTGATTAGTGTGTTCACTCTTCACTTTAATTTCCCAGGTTGCACTCATTCATTGGTTGTCATATCTGGTTCTCACACATGAATCATCTTCATCATTCAGCTCTGAATCTCAGAATGGCTCTCTGGCCCTTTGACCTTTAATATGAGCCGCTCTGCTCCGCCGTGTGCTGATCGTGATGCTGTCTTTGTTAGCAGTGAATGGAGAGCGTGTGCACGACTGAGATCCATAATAGATGTGATGATTGCCTCTCAGACCTGCGACCTCTTACAGACAGGAAATGAGCTCTGAAGTGCTCTGATAGGAGGGTCCTTCACACACACACACACAAAAGTTCTCATAGCATCTAATGAGCTTATAATGAGAACGAGGGACACAATGGGAACTCCAGTCCAGGTGCTGAAGCACTTGTGGTACTTCACTGCTGTTATTTTAGTGTCACTGAGAAACTATTATAGTTTTCATAAATATTTAAAATTAGTAATATTTTAGACACAAAAAATATAATATTTTAC
This sequence comes from Chanodichthys erythropterus, assembly GCF_024489055.1. Lineage (NCBI taxonomy): Eukaryota > Metazoa > Chordata > Actinopteri > Cypriniformes > Xenocyprididae > Chanodichthys > Chanodichthys erythropterus. The sequence continues at coordinate 4,503,610 of NC_090225.1, forward strand.
ATTTTATTCATAGTTGAATAAAATGTTAATATTTCCATTTTAGTTAAAGTTTTAGTAATTTTGTCAGTTTTGTTAGTTTTTTTGTAAATATGTCTATATAGTTTTTATTAATTTTATTCCGGTATATGTATGCATTTTTTGACATTTTATTGTGTTTCTGAATATTTTTATTAATAATTTAATTTTAGTTATTTTTTTAAGTTTTTGCTACATTTTTGTCATTTTTATTACTTTTTAAAATGTCTTTATTTTTTTACATTTTATTTAAATTCTGAATAAAATATTTTTAAAGTGTTTTGTTTATTTTGTTATTATTTTTAATTAATTTTAGTTATTTTAATTGGAATTTAAGTTCTAGTAATTTTGTTTTTTGTGATTTGTATTAGTTTTTTTATTTATTTATTTTTATTTCATTTTTATTTTTAGATATTAACACATCGTTAAATTAAACGAAAATGAGAAATGTTACCCTAACTGGCATCTAGCTGAAGTAAAATAAGTGTTTTATTTACATTTACATTTAATCATTTAGCAGAAGCTTTTCTCCAAAGATGTAATTTGAACATTTAATTTCTGAATATTAATGAAATTATTAATATTTTAATTTTAGATATTTAATTTAAAAAAATAATAATTTTAATATAATTTTAATTATTTTAATAAAAAAACATTTTATTTTTTAATATTTAAATTTTAGCAGACACTTTTCTCCAAAGATTTAATTTGAACATTTAATTTCTGAATATTTTTAAAATTATTAATATTTTAATTTTAGTTCAACTTTTAGTAATTTTTATTAGTTTTTTAAAAGTTTATAAAGGTTTTTTTTTTTTCATTTTATTTCATTTCTGAATAAAATATATATAAATTCATTATTAATTTTTGAATTTTAGTTTGTGTTTTTGTCATTTTTATTAGTTCTTTTACAGCATGTCTATACAGTTGAATATAATGACTTCAATATCTTTAGATTTCAGATCCAGATCAAGAGACACGGCGACTGTATAATAGTTTCCTCCATCAAAGCTGGTTTGTGTGTGTTGAGCAGTAGTTGATTAGTGCGAGTAACGCGTGTGTGACGGACGTCCCGCTCTCAGATTAACATCTGCCGAGAGATGATTGACAGGTGATCTAAACTGTGTCGGCATTTTAATTAAAATGTCCAAATCAGATAATCTCCTCCATGACTTTAATTAATAAACCTCAATCAGATTTCTGTGAAAGACAACAAAGAGTTTCTCATGGTGATGATTTCACACACGCACATCTGTAGTTGTTTTCTGCACCCATCTGACCTCTGACCCCGCTCTCCAGGTACTCGTTCCAGGATGAGGAGGACATGTTCATGGTGGTGGACCTGCTTTTAGGAGGAGACCTGCGCTACCATCTGCAGCAGAACGTGCCGTTCACGGAGGAGGCGGTGAAGCTGTACCTGTGCGAGATGACGCTGGCGCTCGACTACCTGCAGAGCCAACACATCATACACAGGTGAGTGTGTGTGTGTGTGTGCTTGTATGCATGGTTTATGAGGACACAAATGTGTATAATAACATGGGTATTACAACGTAAACATGGTTTATGAGGACACTTCCTAACCAAATGACTTAAAAAGCATACTATATGGTGTTTTTTGACATTCAAAAATGCAGACAGTTTCCTGTGATGGGTAGGTTTAGGTGTAGAGGGAGAGAATATACAGTTTGTACAGTATAAAAACCATTACGCCAATGGAGAGTCCCCATAAACCGTATATACAAGTATGTGTGTGTGTGTGTGTGTGTGTGTATTAGTCAGGCTGTACTTAGTCACATTGTTTTTCAGCGGTGGATTTAGCTTCACTCTGTACCTTTTCAGAAGGAGCGTTTTCTGTCTGTAGCGATATTTAGTTGCACTAAGTTGGGAAGAAGTGTCTCCTAGCAACAGTGTGCCTTGTCACGCTGCCACGGAGGTAAATTTAGTCCCAGTGGAGGATTCCTAAAAGAAGGAGGGTGAGCGGGAGCAGCGGCACATGACTGAAGAAACATCTGGAAACATCCTGGTCTAATCAAAGTCTGGACACACGACTGATAGTTGAGAGCTCAAATCATGTGTCTTCAGATTGTGCTTTTGTCTTTAAGTGATTTGTTTAAGATGCAGGGGTGAACTCTATTGAATAACCAGCTAGCAGCCACTCATAACAGCCTAGAAACACCCTAGCAATTACCCAGAACATCATAGCAACAGGCTGGCAGCCACTCAGAACATCCTCACACAGACGTACAGCACTTCTGTATGATTCAGAGAGATTCAAATCAAGCTGTGAAAGTATCTGACTGAAATTGTCTCCGTATGATAGTAGAGGATGCAGTAGATGTTGTAATCGCATCATTTTTTCAGCACGCTGTGTGTGTGTGTGTGTGTCTCAGATCTGCATGAATTAATCCCATCATGCTCTCTGGCATCATCATGACAGCAGGGGAACGGCTCGCTGTTAATTAGCTGTGAGGGAATCAGACTGCGGCTTCAGCTGGACAGGGCTTTATTCTTAAATACTGACACTGTGTGTGTGTGTGTGCACGAGTGTGTGCGCTCATTGTAATTAGTGAGCATGTTGAAGCTGTGACGGCCCCCCCAAGAACTGAACATTCACACAAAAGAAGGCTGAAAAAGCTTTCAAAACATGACAATCTCGCACACGGCTGCAGTAATTACCCTCAGATAGTGTCAGAGCTTCCACACGCGCCGCCTGCAGTCTCAGACGTGAGATGCAAATAAAGTGAAGGTGTTGACTGATCTGCTGATGTCATAGAAACTGATGCCATGATGTCATTGTCTCTCCACACAGGGACATCAAACCTGACAACATCCTCCTGGACGAGCAAGGTGAGACACACGTGTGCGTGTGAAGCCTCTCAGGAGACGTGTGGAGATCTTGGTCTAGTCGTGATTTTCCCTTTTTAGGAATTATTGCGCACATTAGATGCCTCTTGTTGTTATCACTCATCCCTCTGTTATTCTTCAGGTCACGCACATTTAACAGACTTTAACATTGCTACGATAATCAAGGACGGTGAACGGGCCACGGCGTTAGCGGGAACAAAGCCTTACATGGGTAAGAAGCATCAGCTCATCTGCAGAATCCAGATCCAGAACTATTGTGCAGTTTTTCTACACACCGATTGTTGTGTCAGTTGACAAACTCAGTGGTTCTCAACCTGGAGACTAAGGCATCTTAAAGGGATAGTTCACCCAAAAATGAAAATGTGATGTTTATCTGCTTACCCCCAGGGCATCCAAGATGTAGGTGACTTTGCTTCTTCAGTAGAACACAAATGATGATTTTTAACTCCAACCGTTGCGGTCTGTCAGTCGTATAATGCATGTCAATGGTAACAAAATCTATGAGAGTAAAAAAAACATGCACAGACAAATCCGAATTAAACCCTGCGGCTCGTGACGACACATTGATGTCCTAAGACACGAAACGATCAGTTTGTGCGGGAAACCGAAAAGTATTTATATCATTTTTTTAATCTCTAAAACACCACTATGTCCAACTGTGAGGTCAAAAAACACGTTCTGATGACGGAAGTGATCTCTCGCACTTTGCTTCAATGAGTGCGAGACATCAGTTCCGTTGTCAGAGCGCGATCAGATCTCACTCAGTTGGAGGGCAGTTGTACATAGTGGTGTTTTAGAGGTAAAAAATGATATAAATACTGTTCGTTTCTCACACAAACCGATCGTTTCGTGTCTTAGGACATCAATGTGTCGTCACGAGCCGCAGGGTTTAATTCGGATTTGTCTTTGCATGTTTTTTTTACTCTTATAGATGAAGTTCCCATTGACATGCATTATACGACGGACAGACGGCAACGGTTGGAGTTAAAAATCATCATTTGTGTTCTACTG